>NW_027226044.1:0-26867 GCF_038994185.2 Dermacentor albipictus | reverse complement strand
TGCAGAAAACTGCATCCGCGTCTAACAAAAGGTGCAGGTGCATGCTTAAAACGCGTTTTGGCACAAATCCATGTGCGGGTGCTAAAAAGAGCAGCATTGGCATGCTTTTCACGACGTTTGGTAGAAATCCACACGCGCGTTCTGCCAAAAGCACCATTTGCATGCATATCGTGTGGTTTTGCAGAAAACTGCATCCGCGTCTGCCAAAAAAGTGCATGTGCTTGCTCAAAACGCGTTCTGGTACAAATCCATGTGCGGGTTCTAAAAAGAGCAGCATTGGCATGCTTTTCACGTCGTTTGGTAGAAATCAACACGCGCGTTCGGCCAAAAGCACCATTTGCATGCATATCGTGTGGTTTTGCAGAAAACTGCATCCGCGTCTACCAAAAGATGCATATGCATGCTTAAAATGCGTTCTGGCACAAATCCATGTGCGGGTTCTAAAAAGAGCAGCATTGGCATGCTTTTCACGTCGTTTGGTAGAAATCCACACGCGCGTTCTGCCAAAAGCACCATTTCCATGCATATCGTGTGGTTTTGCAGAAAACTGCAGCCGCGTCTACCAAAAGATGCATATGCATGCTTAAAACGCGTTTTGGAAAAAAATCCATGTGCGGGTGCTAAAAAGAGCAGCATTGGCATGCTTTTCACGTCGTTTGGTAGAAATCCACACGCGCGTTCTGCCAAAAGCACCATTTGCATGCATATCGTGTGGTTTTGCAGAAAACTGCATCCGCGTCTACCAAAAGTTGCATATGCATGCTTAAAACACGTTTTGGCACAAATCCATGTGCGGGTTCTAAACAGAGCAGCATCGGCATGCTTTTCACGTCGTTTGGTAGAAATCCACACGCGCGTTCTGCCAAAAGCACCATTTGCATGCATATCGTGTGGTTATGCAAAAAAACTGCATCCGCGTCTACCAAAAAGTGCATGTGCTTGCTTAAAACGCGTTTTGGCACAAATCCATGAGCGGGTTCTAAAAAGAGCAGCATTGGCATGCTTTTCACGTCGTGTGGTAGAAATCCACACGCGCGTTCTGCCAAAAGCACCATTTGCATGCATATCGTGTGGTTTTGCAGAAAACTGCATCCGCGTCTACCAAAAGTTGCATATGCATGCTTAAAACACGTTTTGGCACAAATCCATGTGCGGGTTCTAAACAGAGCAGCATCGGCATGCTTTTCACGTCGTTTGGTAGAAATCCACACGCGCGTTCTGCCAAAAGCACCATTTGCATGCATATCGTGTGGTTTTGCAGAAAACTGCATCCGCATCTACCAAAAAGTGCATGTGCTTGCTTAAAACGCGTTTTGGCACAAATCCATGAGCGGGTTCTAAAAAGAGCAGCATTGGCATGCTTTTCACGTCGTGTGGTAGAAATCCACGCGCGCGTTCTGCCAAAAGCACCCTTTGAATGCATATCGTGTAATTTGCATGCATATCGTGTGGTTTTGCAGAAAGCTGCATCCGCGTCTACCAAAAGATGCATGAGCGTGGTTAAAACGCGTTTTGGCACAAATCCATGTGCGGGTTCTAAAAAGAGCAGCATTGGCATGCTTTTCACGTCGTTTGGTAGAAATTCACACGCGCGTTCTGCCAAAAGCACCATTTGCATGCATATCTTGTGGTTTTGCAGAAAACTGCATCCGCGTCTAACAAAAGGTGCAGGTGCATGCTTAAAACGCGTTTTGGCACAAATCCATGTGCGGGTGCTAAAAAGAGCAGCATTGGCATGCTTTTCACGACGTTTGGTAGAAATCCACACGCGCGTTCTGCCAAAAGCACCATTTGCATGCATATCGTGTGGTTTTGCAGAAAACTGCATCCGCGTCTGCCAAAAAAGTGCATGTGCTTGCTCAAAACGCGTTCTGGTACAAATCCATGTGCGGGTTCTAAAAAGAGCAGCATTGGCATGCTTTTCACGTCGTTTGGTAGAAATCAACACGCGCGTTCGGCCAAAAGCACCATTTGCATGCATATCGTGTGGTTTTGCAGAAAACTGCATCCGCGTCTACCAAAAGATGCATATGCATGCTTAAAATGCGTTCTGACACAAATCCATGTGCGGGTTCTAAAAAGAGCAGCATTGGCATGCTTTTCACGTCGTTTGGTAGAAATCCACACGCGCGTTCTGCCAAAAGCACCATTTCCATGCATATCGTGTGGTTTTGCAGAAAACTGCAGCCGCGTCTACCAAAAGATGCATATGCATGCTTAAAACGCGTTTTGGAAAAAATCCATGTGCGGGTTCTAAACAGAGCAGCATCGGCATGCTTTTCACGTCGTTTGGTAGAAATCCACACGCGCGTTCTGCCAAAAGCACCATTTGCATGCATATCGTGTGGTTATGCAAAAAACAGCATCCGCGTCTACCAAAAAGTGCATGTGCTTGCTTAAAACGCGTTTTGGCACAAATCCATGAGCGGGTTCTAAAAAGAGCAGCATTGGCATGCTTTTCACGTCGTGTGGTAGAAATCCACACGCGCGTTCTGCCAAAAGCACCATTTGCATGCATATCGTGTGGTTTTGCAGAAAACTGCATCCGCGTCTACCAAAAGTTGCATATGCATGCTTAAAACACGTTTTGGCACAAATCCATGTGCGGGTTCTAAACAGAGCAGCATCGGCATGCTTTTCACGTCGTTTGGTAGAAATCCACACGCGCGTTCTGCCAAAAGCACCATTTGCATGCATATCGTGTGGTTTTGCAGAAAACTGCATCCGCATCTACCAAAAAGTGCATGTGCTTGCTTAAAACGCGTTTTGGCACAAATCCATGAGCGGGTTCTAAAAAGAGCAGCATTGGCATGCTTTTCACGTCGTGTGGTAGAAATCCACGCGCGCGTTCTGCCAAAAGCACCCTTTGAATGCATATCGTGTAATTTGCATGCATATCGTGTGGTTTTGCAGAAAGCTGCATCCGCGTCTACCAAAAGATGCATGAGCGTGGTTAAAACGCGTTTTGGCACAAATCCATGTGCGGGTTCTAAAAAGAGCAGCATTGGCATGCTTTTCACGTCGTTTGGTAGAAATTCACACGCGCGTTCTGCCAAAAGCACCATTTGCATGCATATCTTGTGGTTTTGCAGAAAACTGCGTCCGCGTCTACCAAAAAGTGCATGTGCTTGCTTAAAACGCGTTTTGGCACAAATCCATGTGCAGGTGCTAAAAAGAGCAGCATCGGCATACTTTTCACGTCGTTTGGTAGAAATCCACACGCGCGTTCTGCCAAAACCACCATTTGCATGAATATCGTGTGGTTTTGCAGAAAACTGCATCCGCGTCTAACAAAAGATGCATATGCGTGGTTAAAACGCGTTTTGGCACAAATCCATGTGCGGGTTCTAAAACGAGCAGCGTTGGCATGCTTTTCACGTCGTTTGGAAGAAATCCACACGCGCGTTCTGCCAAAAGCACCATTTGCATGCATATCGTGTGGTTTTGCAGAAAACTGCATCCGCGTCTACCAAAAGATGCATATGCATGCTTAAAACGCGTTTTGGCACAAATCCATGTGCGGGTGCTAAAAAGAGCAGCCTTGGCATGCTTTTCACGTCGTTTGGTAGAAATCCACACGCGCGTTCCGCCAAAAGCACCATTTGCATGCATATCGTGTGGTTTTGCAGAAAACTGCATCCGCGTCTACCAAAAGGTGCAGGTGCATGCTTAAAACGCGTTTTGGCACAAATCCATGTGCGGGTGCTAAAAAGAGCAGCCTTGGCATGCTTTTCACGTCGTTTGGTAGAAAACACACGCGCGTTCCGCCAAAAGCACCATTTGCATGCATATCGTGTGGTTTTGCAGAAAACTGCATCCGCGTCTACCAAAAGGTGCAGGTGCATGCTTAAAACGCGTTTTGGCACAAATCCATGTGCGGGTGCTAAAAAGAGCAGCATTGGCATGCTTTTCACGACGTTTGGTAGAAATCCACACGCGCATTCTGCCAAAAGCACCATTTGCATGCATATCGTGTGGTTTTGCAGAAAACTGCATCCGCGTCTACCAAAAAAGTGCATGTGCTTGCTCAAAACGCGTTCTGGTACAAATCCATGTGCGGGTTCTAAAAGAGCAGCATTGGCATGCTTTTCACGTCGTTTGGTAGAAATCCACACGCGCGTTCGGCCAAAAGCACCATTTGCATGCATATCGAGTGGTTTTGCAGAAAACTGCATCCGCGTCTACCAAAAGATGCATATGCATGCTTAAAATGCGTTCTGGCACAAATCCATGTGCGGGTTCTAAAAAGAGCAGCATTGGCATGCTTTTCACGTCGTTTGGTAGAAATCCACACGCGTGTTCTGCCAAAAGCACCATTTCCATGCATATCGTGTGGTTTTGCAGAAAACTGCAGCCGCGTCTACCAAAAGATGCATATGCATGCTTAAAACGCGTTTTGGAAAAAATCCATGTGCGGGTGCTAAAAAGAGCAGCATTGGCATGCTTTTCACGTCGTTTGGTAGAAATCCACACGCGCGTTCTGCCAAAGCACCATTTGCATGCATATCGTGTGGTTTGCAGAAAACTGCATCCGCGTCTACCAAAAGTTGCATATGCATGCTTAAAACACGTTTTGGCACAAATCCATGTGCGGGTTCTAAACAGAGCAGCATCGGCATGCTTTTCACGTCGTTTGGTAGAAATCCACACGCGCGTTCTGCCAAAAGCACCATTTGCATGCATATCGTGTGGTTTTGCAGAAAACTGCATCCGCGTCTACCAAAAAGTGCATGTGCTTGCTTAAAACGCGTTTTGGCACAAATCCATGAGCGGGTTCTAAAAAGAGCAGCATTGGCATGCTTTTCACGTCGTGTGGTAGAAATCCACGCGCGCGTTCTGCCAAAAGCACCCTTTGAATGCATATCGTGTAATTTGCATGCATATCGTGTGGTTTTGCAGAACACTGCATCCGCGTCTACCAAAAGATGCATGAGCGTGGTTAAAACGCGTTTTGGCACAAATCCATGTGCGGGTTCTAAAAAGAGCAGCATTGGCATGCTTTTCACGTCGTTTGGTAGAAATCCACACGCGCGTTCTGCCAAAAGCACCATTTGCATGCATAACTTGTGGTTTTGCAGAAAACTGCGTCCGCGTCTACCAAAAAGTGCATGTGCTTGCTTAAAACGCGTTTTGGCACAAATCCATGTGCAGGTGCTAAAAAGAGCAGCATCGGCATACTTTTCACGTCGTTTGGTAGAAATCCACACGCGCGTTCTGCCAAAAGCACCATTTGCATGCATATCGTGTGGTTTTGCAGAAAACTGCATCCGCGTCTACCAAACGTTGCATATGCATGCTTAAAACGCGTTTTGGCACAAATCCATGTGCGGGTGCTAAAAAGAGCAGCATTGGTATGCTTCTCACGTCGTTTGGTAGAAATCCACACGCGCGTTCTGCCAAAAGCACCATTTGCATGCATATCGTGGGGTTTTGCAGAAAACTGCATCCGCGTCTACCAAAAGATGCATATGCATGCTTAAAACGCGTTTTGGCACAAATCCATGTGCGGGTTCTAAAAAGAGCAGCATTGGCATGCTTTTCACGTCGTTTGGTAGAAATCCACACGCGCGTTCTGCCAAAAGCACCATTTGCATGCATATCATGTGGTTTTGCAAAAAACTGCATCCGCGTCTACCAAAACTTGCATATGCAAGCTTAAAACGCGTTTTGACACAAATCCATGTGCGGGATCTAAAAAGAGCAGCATTGGCATGCTTTTCACGTCGTTTGGTAGAAATCAACACGCGCGTTCTGCAAAAAGCACCATTTGCATGCATATCGTGTGGTTTTGCAGAAAACTGCATCCGCGTCTAGCAAAAGATGCATATGCATGCTTAAAACGCGTTCTGGTACAAATCCATGTGCGGGTTCTAAAAAGAGCAGCATTGGCATGCTTTTCACGTCGTTTGGTAGAAATCCACACGCGCGTTCGGCCAAAAGCACCATTTCCATGCATATCGTGTGGTTTTGCAGAAAACTGCATCCGCGTCTACCAAACGATGCATATGCATGCTTAAAGCGCGTTTCGGCACAAATCCATGTGCGGGTGCTAAAATGAGCAGCATTGGCATGCTTTTCACGTCCTTTGGTAGAAATCCACACGCGCGTTCTGCCAAAAGCACCATTTGCATGCATATCGTGTGGTTTTGCAGAAAACTGCATCCGCGTCTAACAAAAGATGCATATGCGTGGTTAAAACGCGTTTTGGCACAAATCCATGTGCGGGTTCTAAAAAGAGCAGCGTTGGCATGCTTTTCATGTGGTTTGGTAGAAATCCACAGGCGCGTTCTGCCAAAAGCACCATTTGCATGCATATCGTGTGGTTTTGCAGAAAACTGCATCCGCGTCTACCAAAAGATGCATATGCGTGGTTAAAACGCGTTTTGGCACAAATCCATGTGCGGGTTCTAAAACGAGCAGCGTTGGCATGCTTTTCACGTCGTTTGGAAGAAATCCACACGCGCGTTCTGCCAAAAGCACCATTTGCATGCATATCGTGTGGTTTTGCAGAAAACTGCATCCGCGTCTACCAAAAGCTTAAAACGCGTTTTGGCACAAATCCATGAGCGGGTTCTAGAAAGAGCAGCATTGGCATGCTTTTCACGTCGTTTGGTAGAAATCCAAACGCGCGTTCTTCCAAAAGCACCATTTGCATGCATATCGTGTGGTTTTGCAGAAAACTGCATCCGCGTCTACCAAAAGATGCATAAGCGCGGTTAAAACGCGTTTTGGCACAAATCCATGTGCACGTGCTAAAAAGAGCAGCATCGGCATACTTTTCACGTCGTTTGGTAGAAATCCACACGCGCGTTCTGCCAAAAGCACCATTTACATGCATATCGTGTGGTTTTCCAGAAAACTGCATCCGCGTCTACGAAAAGTTGCATATGCATGCTTAAAACGCGTTTTGGCACAAATCCATGTGCGGGTGCTAAAAAAAGCAGCATTGGCATGCTTTTCACGTCGTTAGGTGGAAATCCACACGCGCGTTCTGCCAAAAGCACCATTTGCATGCATATCGTGTGGTTTTGCAGAAAACTGCATCCGCGTCTACCAAAAGTTGCATATGCATGCTTAAAACACGTTTTGGCACAAATCCATGTGCGGGTTCCAAACCGAGCAGCATCGGCATGCTTTTCACGTCGTTTGGTAGAAATCCACACGCGCGTTCTGCCAAAAGCACCATTTGCATGCATATCGTGTGGTTTTGCAGAAAACTGCATCCGCGTCTACCAAAAAGTGCATGTGCTTGCTTAAAACGCGTTTTGGCACAAATCCATGAGCGGGTTCTAAAAAGAGCAGCATTTGCATGCTTTTCACGTCGTGTGGTAGAAATCCACGCGCGCGTTCTGCCAAAAGCACCCTTTGAATGCATATCGTGTAATTTGCATGCATATCGTGTGGTTTTGCAGAAAACTGCATCCGCGTCTACCAAAAGATGCATGAGCGTGGTTAAAACGCGTTTTGGCACAAATCCATGTGCGGGTTCTAAAAAGAGCAGCATTGGCATGCTTTTCACGTCGTTTGGTAGAAATCAACACGCGCGTTCTGCCAAAAGCACCATTTGCATGCATATCTTGTGGTTTTGCAGAAAACTGCGTCCGCGTCTACCAAAAAGTGCATGTGCTTGCTTAAAACGCGTTTTGGCACAAATCCATGTGCAGGTGCTAAAAAGAGCAGCATCGGCATACTTTTCACGTCGTTAGGTAGAAATCCACACGCGCGTTCTGCCAAAAGCACCATTTGCATGCATATCGTGTGGTTTTGCAGAAAACTGCATCCGCGTCTACCAAACGTTGCATATGCATGCTTAAAACGCGTTTTGGCACAAATCCATGTGCGGGTGCTAAAAAGAGCAGCATTGGTATGCTTCTCACGTCGTTTGGTAGAAATCCACACGCGCGTTCTGCCAAAAGCACCATTTGCATGCATATCGTGGGGTTTTGCAGAAAACTGCATCCGCGTCTACCAAAAGATGCATATGCATGCTTAAAACGCGTTTTGGCACAAATCCATGTGCGGGTTCTAAAAAGAGCAGCATTGGCATGCTTTTCACGTCGTTTGGTAGAAATCCACACGCGCGTTCTGCCAAAAGCACCATTTGCATGCATATCATGTGGTTTTGCAAAAAACTGCATCCGCGTCTACCAAAACTTGCATATGCAAGCTTAAAACGCGTTTTGGCACAAATCCATGTGCGGGATCTAAAAAGAGCAGCATTGGCATGCTTTTCACGTCGTTTGGTAGAAATCAACACGCGCGTTCTGCAAAAAGCACCATTTGCATGCATATCGTGTGGTTTTGCAGAAAACTGCATCCGCGTCTAGCAAAAGATGCATATGCATGCTTAAAACGCGTTCTGGTACAAATCCATGTGCTGGTTCTAAAAAGAGCAGCATTGGCATGCTTTTCACGTCGTTTGGTAGAAATCCACACGCGCGTTCGGCCAAAAGCACCATTTCCATGCATATCGTGTGGTTTTGCAGAAAACTGCATCCGCGTCTACCAAACGATGCATATGCATGCTTAAAGCGCGTTTCGGCACAAATCCATGTGCGGGTGCTAAAATGAGCAGCATTGGCATGCTTTTCACGTCCTTTGGTAGAAATCCACACGCGCGTTCTGCCAAAAGCACCATTTGCATGCATATCGTGTGGTTTTGCAGAAAACTGCATCCGCGTCTAACAAAAGATGCATATGCGTGGTTAAAACGCGTTTTGGCACAAATCCATGTGCGGGTTCTAAAAAGAGCAGCGTTGGCATGCTTTTCACGTGGTTTGGTAGAAATCCACACGCGCGTTCTGCCAAAAGCACCATTTGCATGCATATCGTGTGGTTTTGCAGAAAACTGCATCCGCGTCTACCAAAAGATGCATATGCGTGGTTAAAACGCGTTTTGGCACAAATCCATGTGCGGGTTCTAAAACGAGCAGCGTTGGCATGCTTTTCACGTCGTTTGGAAGAAATCCACACGCGCGTTCTGCCAAAAGCACCATTTGCATGCATATCGTGTGGTTTTGCAGAAAACTGCATCCGCGTCTACCAAAAGATGCATATGCATGCTTAAAACGCGTTTTGGCACAAATCCATGTGCGGGTGCTAAAAAGAGCAGCCTTGGCATGCTTTTCACGTCGTTTGGTAGAAATCCACACGCGCGTTCCGCCAAAAGCACCATTTGCATGCATATCGTGTGGTTTTGCAGAAAACTGCATCCGCGTCTACCAAAAGGTGCAGGTGCATGCTTAAAACGCGTTTTGGCACAAATCCATGTGCGGGTGCTAAAAAGAGCAGCCTTGGCATGCTTTTCACGTCGTTTGGTAGAAATCCACACGCGCGTTCCGCCAAAAGCACCATTTGCATGCATATCGTGTGGTTTTGCAGAAAACTGCATCCGCGTCTAAGAAAAGGTGCAGGTGCATGCTTAAAACGCGTTTTGGCACAAATCCATGTGCGGGTGCTAAAAAGAGCAGCATTGGCATGCTTTTCACGACGTTTGGTAGAAATCCACACGCGCGTTCTGCCAAAAGCACCATTTGCATGCATATCGTGTGGTTTTGCAGAAAACTGCATCCGCGTCTACCAAAAAAGTGCATGTGCTTGCTCAAAACGCGTTCTGGTACAAATCCATGTGCGGGTTCTAAAAAGAGCAGCATTGGCATGCTTTTCACGTCGTTTGGTAGAAATCCACACGCGCGTTCGGCCAAAAGCACCATTTGCATGCATATCGTGTGGTTTTGCAGAAAACTGCATCCGCGTCTACCAAAAGATGCATATGCATGCTTAAAATGCGTTCTGGCACAAATCCATGTGCGGGTTCTAAAAAGAGCAGCATTGGCATGCTTTTCTCGTCGTTTGGTAGAAATCCACACGCGCGTTCTGCCAAAAGCACCATTTCCATGCATATCGTGTGGTTTTGCAGAAAACTGCAGCCGCGTCTACCAAAAGATGCATATGCATGCTTAAAACGCGTTTTGGAAAAAATCCATGTGCGGGTGCTAAAAAGAGCAGCATTGGCATGCTTTTCACGTCGTTTGGTAGAAATCCACACGCGCGTTCTGCCAAAAGCACCATTTGCATGCATATCGTGTGGTTTTGCAGAAAACTGCATCCGCGTCTACCAAAAGTTGCATATGCATGCTTAAAACACGTTTTGGCACAAATCCATGTGCGGGTTCCAAACCGAGCAGCATCGGCATGCTTTTCACGTCGTTTGGTAGAAATCCACACGCGCGTTCTGCCAAAAGCACCATTTGCATGCATATCGTGTGGTTTTGCAGAAAACTGCATCCGCGTCTACCAAAAAGTGCATGTGCTTGCTTAAAACGCGTTTTGGCACAAATCCATGAGCGGGTTCTAAAAAGAGCAGCATTTGCATGCTTTTCACGTCGTGTGGTAGAAATCCACGCGCGCGTTCTGCCAAAAGCACCCTTTGAATGCATATCGTGTAATTTGCATGCATATAGTGTGGTTTTGCAGAAAACTGCATCCGCGTCTACCAAAAGATGCATGAGAGTGGTTAAAACGCGTTTTGGCACAAATCCATGTGCGGGTTCTAAAAAGAGCAGCATTGGCATGCTTTTCACGTCGTTTGGTAGAAATCAACACGCGCGTTCTGCCAAAAGCACCATTTGCATGCATATCTTGTGGTTTTGCAGAAAACTGCGTCCGCGTCTACCAAAAAGTGCATGTGCTTGCTTAAAACGCGTTTTGGCACAAATCCATGTGCAGGTGCTAAAAAGAGCAGCATCGGCATACTTTTCACGTCGTTAGGTAGAAATCCACACGCGCGTTCTGCCAAAAGCACCATTTGCATGCATATCGTGTGGTTTTGCAGAAAACTGCATCCGCGTCTACCAAACGTTGCATATGCATGCTTAAAACGCGTTTTGGCACAAATCCATGTGCGGGTGCTCAAAAGAGCAGCATTGGTATGCTTCTCACGTCGTTTGGTAGAAATCCACACGCGCGTTCTGCCAAAAGCACCATTTGCATGCATATCGTGGGGTTTTGCAGAAAACTGCATCCGCGTCTACCAAAAGATGCATATGCATGCTTAAAACGCGTTTTGGCACAAATCCATGTGCGGGTTCTAAAAAGGGCAGCATTGGCATGCTTTTCACGTCGTTTGGTAGAAATCCACACGCGCGTTCTGCCAAAAGCACCATTTGCATGCATATCATGTGGTTTTGCAAAAAACTGCATCCGCGTCTACCAAAACTTGCATATGCAAGCTTAAAACGCGTTTTGGCACAAATCCATGTGCGGGATCTAAAAAGAGCAGCATTGGCATGCTTTTCACGTCGTTTGGTAGAAATCAACACGCGCGTTCTGCAAAAAGCACCATTTGCATGCATATCGTGTGGTTTTGCAGAAAACTGCATCCGCGTCTAGCAAAAGATGCATATGCATGCTTAAAACGCGTTCTGGTACAAATCCATGTGCGGGTTCTAAAAAGAGCAGCATTGGCATGCTTTTCACGTCGTTTGGTAGAAATCCACACGCGCGTTCGGCCAAAAGCACCATTTCCATGCATATCGTGTGGTTTTGCAGAAAACTGCATCCGCGTCTACCAAACGATGCATATGCATGCTTAAAGCGCGTTTCGGCACAAATCCATGTGCGGGTGCTAAAATGAGCAGCATTGGCATGCTTTTCACGTCCTTTGGTAGAAATCCACACGCGCGTTCTGCCAAAAGCACCATTTGCATGCATATCGTGTGGTTTTGCAGAAAACTGCATCCGCGTCTAACAAAAGATGCATATGCGTGGTTAAAACGCGTTTTGGCACAAATCCATGTGCGGGTTCTAAAAAGAGCAGCGTTGGCATGCTTTTCACGTGGTTTGGTAGAAATCCACACGCGCGTTCTGCCAAAAGCACCATTTGCATGCATATCGTGTGGTTTTGCAGAAAACTGCATCCGCGTCTACCAAAAGATGCATATGCGTGGTTAAAACGCGTTTTGGCACAAATCCATGTGCGGGTTCTAAAACGAGCAGCGTTGGCATGCTTTTCACGTCGTTTGGAAGAAATCCACACGCGCGTTCTGCCAAAAGCACCATTTGCATGCATATCGTGTGGTTTTGCAGAAAACTGCATCCGCGTCTACCAAAAGATGCATATGCATGCTTAAAACGCGTTTTGGCACAAATCCATGTGCGGGTGCTAAAAAGAGCAGCCTTGGCATGCTTTTCACGTCGTTTGGTAGAAATCCACACGCGCGTTCCGCCAAAAGCACCATTTGCATGCATATCGTGTGGTTTTGCAGAAAACTGCATCCGCGTCTACCAAAAGGTGCAGGTGCATGCTTAAAACGCGTTTTGGCACAAATCCATGTGCGGGCGCTAAAAAGAGCAGCCTTGGCATGCTTTTCACGTCGTTTGGTAGAAATCCACACGCGCGTTCCGCCAAAAGCACCATTTGCATGCATATCGTGTGGTTTTGCAGAAAACTGCATCCGCGTCTAACAAAAGGTGCAGGTGCATGCTTAAAACGCGTTTTGGCACAAATCCATGTGCGGGTGCTAAAAAGAGCAGCATTGGCATGCTTTTCACGACGTTTGGTAGAAATCCACACGCGCGTTCTGCCAAAAGCACCATTTGCATGCATATCGTGTGGTTTTGCAGAAAACTGCATCCGCGTCTACCAAAAAAGTGCATGTGCTTGCTCAAAACGCGTTCTGGTACAAATCCATGTGCGGGTTCTAAAAAGAGCAGCATTGGCATGCTTTTCACGTCGTTTGGTAGAAATCCACACGCGCGTTCGGCCAAAAGCACCATTTGCATGCATATCGTGTGGTTTTGCAGAAAACTGCATCCGCGTCTACCAAAAGATGCATATGCATGCTTAAAATGCGTTCTGGCACAAATCCATGTGCGGGTTCTAAAAAGAGCAGCATTGGCATGCTTTTCACGTCGTTTGGTAGAAATCCACACGCGCGTTCTGCCAAAAGCACCATTTGCATGCATATCGTGTGGTTTTGCAGAAAACTGCATCCGCGTCTACCAAAAGGTGCAGGTGCATGCTTAAAACGCGTTTTGGCACAAATCCATGTGCGGGCGCTAAAAAGAGCAGCCTTGGCATGCTTTTCACGTCGTTTGGTAGAAATCCACACGCGCGTTCGGCCAAAAGCACCATTTCCATGCATATCGTGTGGTTTTGCAGAAAACTGCATCCGCGTCTACCAAACGATGCATATGCATGCTTAAAGCGCGTTTCGGCACAAATCCATGTGCGGGTTCTAAAACGAGCAGCGTTGGCATGCTTTTCACGTCGTTTGGAAGAAATCCACACGCGCGTTCTGCCAAAAGCACCATTTGCATGCATATCGTGTGGTTTTGCAGAAAACTGCATCCGCGTCTACCAAAAGATGCATATGCATGCTTAAAACGCGTTTTGGCACAAATCCATGTGCGGGTGCTAAAAAGAGCAGCCTTGGCATGCTTTTCACGTCGTTTGGTAGAAATCCACACGCGCGTTCCGCCAAAAGCACCATTTGCATGCATATCGTGTGGTTTTGCAGAAAACTGCATCCGCGTCTACCAAAAGGTGCAGGTGCATGCTTAAAACGCGTTTTGGAAAAAATCCATGTGCGGGTGCTAAAAAGAGCAGCATTGGCATGCTTTTCACGTCGTTTGGTAGAAATCCACACGCGCGTTCTGCCAAAAGCACCATTTGCATGCATATCGTGTGGTTTTGCAGAAAACTGCATCCGCGTCTACCAAAAGTTGCATATGCATGCTTAAAACACGTTTTGGCACAAATCCATGTGCGGGTTCTAAACAGAGCAGCATCGGCATGCTTTTCACGTCGTTTGGTAGAAATCCACACGCGCGTTCTGCCAAAAGCACCATTTGCATGCATATCGTGTGGTTTTGCAGAAAACTGCATCCGTGTCTACCAAAAAGTGCATGTGCTTGCTTAAAACGCGTTTTGGCACAAATCCATGAGCGCGTTCTAAAAAGAGCAGCATTGGCATGCTTTTCACGTCGTGTGGTAGAAATCCACGCGCGCGTTCTGCCAAAAGCACCCTTTGAATGCATATCGTGTAATTTGCATGCATATCGTGTGGTTTTGCAAAAAATTGCATCCGCGTCTACCAAAAGATGCATGAGCGTGGTTAAAACGCGTTTTGGCACAAATCCATGTGCGGGTTCTAAAAAGAGCAGCATTGGCATGCTTTTCACGTCGTTTGGTAGAAATCCACACGCGCGTTCTGCCAAAAGCACCATTTGCATGCATATCTTGTGGTTTTGCAGAAAACTGCGTCCGCGTCTACCAAAAAGTGCATGTGCTTGCTTACAACGCGTTTTGGCACAAATCCATGTGCAGGTGCTAAAAAGAGCAGCATCGGCATACTTTTCACGTCGTTTGGTAGAAATCCACACGCGCGTTCTGCCAAAAGCACCATTTGCATGCATATCGTGTGGTTTTGCAGAAAACTGCATCCGCGTCTAACAAAAGATGCATATGCGTGGTTAAAACGCGTTTTGGCACAAATCCATGTGCGGGTTCTAAAAAGAGCAGCGTTGGCATGCTTTTCACGTGGTTTGGTAGAAATCCACAGGCGCGTTCTGCCAAAAGCACCATTTGCATGCATATCGTGTGGTTTTGCAGAAAACTGCATCCGCGTCTACCAAAAGGTGCAGGTGCATGCTTGAAACGCGTTTTGGCACAAATCCATGTGCGGGTGCTAAAAAGAGCAGCATTGGCATGCTTTTCACGACGTTTGGTAGAAATCCACACGCGCGTTCTGCCAAAAGCACCATTTGCATGCATATCGTGTGGTTTTGCAGAAAACTGCATCCGCGTCTACCAAAAAAGTGCATGTGCTTGCTCAAAACGCGTTCTGGTACAAATCCATGTGCGGGTTCTAAAAAGAGCAGCATTGGCATGCTTTTCACGTCGTTTGGTAGAAATCCACACGCGCGTTCGGCCAAAAGCACCATTTGCATGCATATCGTGTGCTTTTGCAGAAAACTGCATCCGCGTCTACCACAAGATGCATATGCATGCTTAAAATGCGTTCTGGCACAAATCCTTGTGCGGGTTCTAAAAAGAGCAGCATTGGCATGCTTTTCACGTCGTTTGGTAGAAATCCACACGCGCGTTCTGCCAAAAGCACCATTTCCATGCATATCATGTGGTTTTGCGGAAAACTGCAGCCGCGTCTACCAAAAGATGCATATGCATGCTTAAAACGCGTTTTGGAAAAAATCCATGTGCGGGTGCTAAAAAGAGCAGCATTGGCATGCTTTTCACGTCGTTTGGTAGAAATCCACACGCGCGTTCTGCCAAAAGCACCATTTGCATGCATATCGTGTGGTTTTGCAGAAAACTGCATCCGCGTCTACCAAAAGTTGCATATGCATGTTTAAAACGCGTTTTGGCACAAATCCATGTGCGGGTTCTAAAAAGAGCAGCATTGGCATGCTTTTCACGTCGTTTGGTAGAAATCCACACGCGCGTTCTGCCAAAAGCACCATTTGCATGCATATCGTGTGGTTTTGCAGAAAACTGCATTGGCATCTACCAAAAGATGCATATGCATGTTTAAAACGCGTTTTGGCACAAATCCATGTGCGGGTTCTAAAAAGAGCAGCGTTGGCATGCTTTTCATGTGGTTTGGTAGAAATCCACAGGCGCGTTCTGCCAAAAGCACCATTTGCATGCATATCGTGTGGTTTTGCAGAAAACTGCATCCGCGTCTACCAAAAGATGCATATGCGTGGTTAAAACGCGTTTTGGCACAAATCCATGTGCGGGTTCTAAAACGAGCAGCGTTGGCATGCTTTTCACGTCGTTTGGAAGAAATCCACACGCGCGTTCTGCCAAAAGCACCATTTGCATGCATATCGTGTGGTTTTGCAGAAAACTGCATCCGCGTCTACCAAAAGCTTAAAACGCGTTTTGGCACAAATCCATGAGCGGGTTCTAGAAAGAGCAGCATTGGCATGCTTTTCACGTCGTTTGGTAGAAATCCAAACGCGCGTTCTTCCAAAAGCACCATTTGCATGCATATCGTGTGGTTTTGCAGAAAACTGCATCCGCGTCTACCAAAAGATGCATAAGCGCGGTTAAAACGCGTTTTGGCACAAATCCATGTGCACGTGCTAAAAAGAGCAGCATCGGCATACTTTTCACGTCGTTTGGTAGAAATCCACACGCGCGTTCTGCCAAAAGCACCATTTACATGCATATCGTGTGGTTTTCCAGAAAACTGCATCCGCGTCTACGAAAAGTTGCATATGCATGCTTAAAACGCGTTTTGGCACAAATCCATGTGCGGGTGCTAAAAAAAGCAGCATTGGCATGCTTTTCACGTCGTTAGGTGGAAATCCACACGCGCGTTCTGCCAAAAGCACCATTTGCATGCATATCGTGTGGTTTTGCAGAAAACTGCATCCGCGTCTACCAAAAGTTGCATATGCATGCTTAAAACACGTTTTGGCACAAATCCATGTGCGGGTTCCAAACCGAGCAGCATCGGCATGCTTTTCACGTCGTTTGGTAGAAATCCACACGCGCGTTCTGCCAAAAGCACCATTTGCATGCATATCGTGTGGTTTTGCAGAAAACTGCATCCGCGTCTACCAAAAAGTGCATGTGCTTGCTTAAAACGCGTTTTGGCACAAATCCATGAGCGGGTTCTAAAAAGAGCAGCATTTGCATGCTTTTCACGTCGTGTGGTAGAAATCCACGCGCGCGTTCTGCCAAAAGCACCCTTTGAATGCATATCGTGTAATTTGCATGCATATCGTGTGGTTTTGCAGAAAACTGCATCCGCGTCTACCAAAAGATGCATGAGCGTGGTTAAAACGCGTTTTGGCACAAATCCATGTGCGGGTTCTAAAAAGAGCAGCATTGGCATGCTTTTCACGTCGTTTGGTAGAAATCAACACGCGCGTTCTGCCAAAAGCACCATTTGCATGCATATCTTGTGGTTTTGCAGAAAACTGCGTCCGCGTCTACCAAAAAGTGCATGTGCTTGCTTAAAACGCGTTTTGGCACAAATCCATGTGCAGGTGCTAAAAAGAGCAGCATCGGCATACTTTTCACGTCGTTAGGTAGAAATCCACACGCGCGTTCTGCCAAAAGCACCATTTGCATGCATATCGTGTGGTTTTGCAGAAAACTGCATCCGCGTCTACCAAACGTTGCATATGCATGCTTAAAACGCGTTTTGGCACAAATCCATGTGCGGGTGCTAAAAAGAGCAGCATTGGTATGCTTCTCACGTCGTTTGGTAGAAATCCACACGCGCGTTCTGCCAAAAGCACCATTTGCATGCATATCGTGGGGTTTTGCAGAAAACTGCATCCGCGTCTATCAAAAGATGCATATGCATGCTTAAAACGCGTTTTGGCACAAATCCATGTGCGGGTTCTAAAAAGAGCAGCATTGGCATGCTTTTCACGTCGTTTGGTAGAAATCCACACGCGCGTTCTGCCAAAAGCACCATTTGCATGCATATCATGTGGTTTTGCAAAAAACTGCATCCGCGTCTACCAAAACTTGCATATGCAAGCTTAAAACGCGTTTTGGCACAAATCCATGTGCGGGATCTAAAAAGAGCAGCATTGGCATGCTTTTCACGTCGTTTGGTAGAAATCAACACGCGCGTTCTGCAAAAAGCACCATTTGCATGCATATCGTGTGGTTTTGCAGAAAACTGCATCCGCGTCTAGCAAAAGATGCATATGCATGCTTAAAACGCGTTCTGGTACAAATCCATGTGCTGGTTCTAAAAAGAGCAGCATTGGCATGCTTTTCACGTCGTTTGGTAGAAATCCACACGCGCGTTCGGCCAAAAGCACCATTTCCATGCATATCGTGTGGTTTTGCAGAAAACTGCATCCGCGTCTACCAAACGATGCATATGCATGCTTAAAGCGCGTTTCGGCACAAATCCATGTGCGGGTGCTAAAATGAGCAGCATTGGCATGCTTTTCACGTCCTTTGGTAGAAATCCACACGCGCGTTCTGCCAAAAGCACCATTTGCATGCATATCGTGTGGTTTTGCAGAAAACTGCATCCGCGTCTAACAAAAGATGCATATGCGTGGTTAAAACGCGTTTTGGCACAAATCCATGTGCGGGTTCTAAAAAGAGCAGCGTTGGCATGCTTTTCACGTGGTTTGGTAGAAATCCACACGCGCGTTCTGCCAAAAGCACCATTTGCATGCATATCGTGTGGTTTTGCAGAAAACTGCATCCGCGTCTACCAAAAGATGCATATGCGTGGTTAAAACGCGTTTTGGCACAAATCCATGTGCGGGTTCTAAAACGAGCAGCGTTGGCATGCTTTTCACGTCGTTTGGAAGAAATCCACACGCGCGTTCTGCCAAAAGCACCATTTGCATGCATATCGTGTGGTTTTGCAGAAAACTGCATCCGCGTCTACCAAAAGATGCATATGCATGCTTAAAACGCGTTTTGGCACAAATCCATGTGCGGGTGCTAAAAAGAGCAGCCTTGGCATGCTTTTCACGTCGTTTGGTAGAAATCCACACGCGCGTTCCGCCAAAAGCACCATTTGCATGCATATCGTGTGGTTTTGCAGAAAACTGCATCCGCGTCTACCAAAAGGTGCAGGTGCATGCTTAAAACGCGTTTTGGCACAAATCCATGTGCGGGTGCTAAAAAGAGCAGCCTTGGCATGCTTTTCACGTCGTTTGGTAGAAATCCACACGCGCGTTCCGCCAAAAGCACCATTTGCATGCATATCGTGTGGTTTTGCAGAAAACTGCATCCGCGTCTAAGAAAAGGTGCAGGTGCATGCTTAAAACGCGTTTTGGCACAAATCCATGTGCGGGTGCTAAAAAGAGCAGCATTGGCATGCTTTTCACGACGTTTGGTAGAAATCCACACGCGCGTTCTGCCAAAAGCACCATTTGCATGCATATCGTGTGGTTTTGCAGAAAACTGCATCCGCGTCTACCAAAAAAGTGCATGTGCTTGCTCAAAACGCGTTCTGGTACAAATCCATGTGCGGGTTCTAAAAAGAGCAGCATTGGCATGCTTTTCACGTCGTTTGGTAGAAATCCACACGCGCGTTCGGCCAAAAGCACCATTTGCATGCATATCGTGTGGTTTTGCAGAAAACTGCATCCGCGTCTACCAAAAGATGCATATGCATGCTTAAAATGCGTTCTGGCACAAATCCATGTGCGGGTTCTAAAAAGAGCAGCATTGGCATGCTTTTCTCGTCGTTTGGTAGAAATCCACACGCGCGTTCTGCCAAAAGCACCATTTCCATGCATATCGTGTGGTTTTGCAGAAAACTGCAGCCGCGTCTACCAAAAGATGCATATGCATGCTTAAAACGCGTTTTGGAAAAAATCCATGTGCGGGTGTTAAAAAGAGCAGCATTGGCATGCTTTTCACGTCGTTTGGTAGAAATCCACACGCGCGTTCTGCCAAAAGCACCATTTGCATGCATATCGTGTGGTTTTGCAGAAAACTGCATCCGCGTCTACCAAAAGTTGCATATGCATGCTTAAAACACGTTTTGGCACAAATCCATGTGCGGGTTCCAAACCGAGCAGCATCGGCATGCTTTTCACGTCGTTTGGTAGAAATCCACACGCGCGTTCTGCCAAAAGCACCATTTGCATGCATATCGTGTGGTTTTGCAGAAAACTGCATCCGCGTCTACCAAAAAGTGCATGTGCTTGCTTAAAACGCGTTTTGGCACAAATCCATGAGCGGGTTCTAAAAAGAGCAGCATTTGCATGCTTTTCACGTCGTGTGGTAGAAATCCACGCGCGCGTTCTGCCAAAAGCACCCTTTGAATGCATATCGTGTAATTTGCATGCATATAGTGTGGTTTTGCAGAAAACTGCATCCGCGTCTACCAAAAGATGCATGAGAGTGGTTAAAACGCGTTTTGGCACAAATCCATGTGCGGGTTCTAAAAAGAGCAGCATTGGCATGCTTTTCACGTCGTTTGGTAGAAATCAACACGCGCGTTCTGCCAAAAGCACCATTTGCATGCATATCTTGTGGTTTTGCAGAAAACTGCGTCCGCGTCTACCAAAAAGTGCATGTGCTTGCTTAAAACGCGTTTTGGCACAAATCCATGTGCAGGTGCTAAAAAGAGCAGCATCGGCATACTTTTCACGTCGTTAGGTAGAAATCCACACGCGCGTTCTGCCAAAAGCACCATTTGCATGCATATCGTGTGGTTTTGCAGAAAACTGCATCCGCGTCTACCAAACGTTGCATATGCATGCTTAAAACGCGTTTTGGCACAAATCCATGTGCGGGTGCTCAAAAGAGCAGCATTGGTATGCTTCTCACGTCGTTTGGTAGAAATCCACACGCGCGTTCTGCCAAAAGCACCATTTGCATGCATATCGTGGGGTTTTGCAGAAAACTGCATCCGCGTCTACCAAAAGATGCATATGCATGCTTAAAACGCGTTTTGGCACAAATCCATGTGCGGGTTCTAAAAAGAGCAGCATTGGCATGCTTTTCACGTCGTTTGGTAGAAATCCACACGCGCGTTCTGCCAAAAGCACCATTTGCATGCATATCATGTGGTTTTGCAAAAAACTGCATCCGCGTCTACCAAAACTTGCATATGCAAGCTTAAAACGCGTTTTGGCACAAATCCATGTGCGGGATCTAAAAAGAGCAGCATTGGCATGCTTTTCACGTCGTTTGGTAGAAATCAACACGCGCGCTCTGCAAAAAGCACCATTTGCATGCATATCGTGTGGTTTTGCAGAAAACTGCATCCGCGTCTAGCAAAAGATGCATATGCATGCTTAAAACGCGTTCTGGTACAAATCCATGTGCGGGTTCTAAAAAGAGCAGCATTGGCATGCTTTTCACGTCGTTTGGTAGAAATCCACACGCGCGTTCGGCCAAAAGCACCATTTCCATGCTATCGTGTGGTTTTGCAGAAAACTGCATCCGCGTCTACCAAACGATGCATATGCATGCTTAAAGCGCGTTTCGGCACAAATCCATGTGCGGGTGCTAAAATGAGCAGCATTGGCATGCTTTTCACGTCCTTTGGTAGAAATCCACACGCGCGTTCTGCCAAAAGCACCATTTGCATGCATATCGTGTGGTTTTGCAGAAAACTGCATCCGCGTCTAACAAAAGATGCATATGCGTGGTTAAAACGCGTTTTGGCACAAATCCATGTGCGGGTTCTAAAAAGAGCAGCGTTGGCATGCTTTTCACGTGGTTTGGTAGAAATCCACACGCGCGTTCTGCCAAAAGCACCATTTGCATGCATATCGTGTGGTTTTGCAGAAAACTGCATCCGCGTCTACCAAAAGATGCATATGCGTGGTTAAAACGCGTTTTGGCACAAATCCATGTGCGGGTTCTAAAACGAGCAGCGTTGGCATGCTTTTCACGTCGTTTGGAAGAAATCCACACGCGCGTTCTGCCAAAAGCACCATTTGCTTGCATATCGTGTGGTTTTGCAGAAAACTGCATCCGCGTCTACCAAAAGATGCATATGCATGCTTAAAACGCGTTTTGGCACAAATCCATGTGCGGGTGCTAAAAAGAGCAGCCTTGGCATGCTTTTCACGTCGTTTGGTAGAAATCCACACGCGCGTTCCGCCAAAAGCACCATTTGCATGCATATCGTGTGGTTTTGCAGAAAACTGCATCCGCGTCTACCAAAAGGTGCAGGTGCATGCTTAAAACGCGTTTTGGCACAAATCCATGTGCGGGTGCTAAAAAGAGCAGCCTTGGCATGCTTTTCACGTCGTTTGGTAGAAATCCACACGCGCGTTCCGCCAAAAGCACCATTTGCATGCATATCGTGTGGTTTTGCAGAAAACTGCATCCGCGTCTAACAAAAGGTGCAGGTGCATGCTTAAAACGCGTTTTGGCACAAATCCATGTGCGGGTGCTAAAAAGAGCAGCATTGGCATGCTTTTCACGACGTTTGGTAGAAATCCACACGCGCGTTCTGCCAAAAGCACCATTTGCATGCATATCGTGTGGTTTTGCAGAAAACTGCATCCGCGTCTACCAAAAAAGTGCATGTGCTTGCTCAAAACGCGTTCTGGTACAAATCCATGTGCGGGTTCTAAAAAGAGCAGCATTGGCATGCTTTTCACGTCGTTTGGTAGAAATCCACACGCGCGTTCGGCCAAAAGCACCATTTGCATGCATATCGTGTGGTTTTGCAGAAAACTGCATCCGCGTCTACCAAAAGATGCATATGCATGCTTAAAATGCGTTCTGGCACAAATCCATGTGCGGGTTCTAAAAAGAGCAGCATTGGCATGCTTTTCACGTCGTTTGGTAGAAATCCACACGCGCGTTCTGCCAAAAGCACCATTTCCATGCATATCGTGTGGTTTTGCAGAAAACTGCAGCCGCGTCTACCAAAAGATGCATATGCATGCTTAAAACGCGTTTTGGAAAAAATCCATGTGCGGGTGCTAAAAAGAGCAGCATTGGCATGCTTTTCACGTCGTTTGGTAGAAATCCACACGCGCGTTCTGCCAAAAGCACCATTTGCATGCATATCGTGTGGTTTTGCAGAAAACTGCATCCGCGTCTACCAAAAGTTGCATATGCATGCTTAAAACACGTTTTGGCACAAATCCATGTGCGGGTTCTAAACAGAGCAGCATCGGCATGCTTTTCACGTCGTTTGGTAGAAATCCACACGCGCGTTCTGCCAAAAGCACCATTTGCATGCATATCGTGTGGTTTTGCAGAAAACTGCATCCGTGTCTACCAAAAAGTGCATGTGCTTGCTTAAAACGCGTTTTGGCACAAATCCATGAGCGCGTTCTAAAAAGAGCAGCATTGGCATGCTTTTCACGTCGTGTGGTAGAAATCCACGCGCGCGTTCTGCCAAAAGCACCCTTTGAATGCATATCGTGTAATTTGCATGCATATCGTGTGGTTTTGCAAAAAATTGCATCCGCGTCTACCAAAAGATGCATGAGCGTGGTTAAAACGCGTTTTGGCACAAATCCATGTGCGGGTTCTAAAAAGAGCAGCATTGGCATGCTTTTCACGTCGTTTGGTAGAAATCCACACGCGCGTTCTGCCAAAAGCACCATTTGCATGCATATCTTGTGGTTTTGCAGAAAACTGCGTCCGCGTCTACCAAAAAGTGCATGTGCTTGCTTACAACGCGTTTTGGCACAAATCCATGTGCAGGTGCTAAAAAGAGCAGCATCGGCATACTTTTCACGTCGTTTGGTAGAAATCCACACGCGCGTTCTGCCAAAAGCACCATTTGCATGCATATCGTGTGGTTTTGCAGAAAACTGCATCCGCGTCTAACAAAAGATGCATATGCGTGGTTAAAACGCGTTTTGGCACAAATCCATGTGCGGGTTCTAAAAAGAGCAGCGTTGGCATGCTTTTCACGTGGTTTGGTAGAAATCCACAGGCGCGTTCTGCCAAAAGCACCATTTGCATGCATATCGTGTGGTTTTGCAGAAAACTGCATCCGCGTCTACCAAAAGATGCATATGCGTGGTTAAAACGCGTTTTGGCACAAATCCATGTGCGGGTTCTAACACGAGCAGCGTTGGCATGCTTTTCACGTCGTTTGGAAGAAATCCACACGCGCGTTCTGCCAAAAGCACCATTTGCATGCATATCGTGTGGTTTTGCAGAAAACTGCATCCGCGTCTACCAAAAGATGCATATGCATGCTTAAAACGCGTTTTGGCACAAATCCATGTGCGGGTGCTAAAAAGAGCAGCCTTGGCATGCTTTTCACGTCGTTTGGTAGAAATCCACACGCGCGTTCCGCCAAAAGCACCATTTGCATGCATATCGTGTGGTTTTGCAGAAAACTGCATCCGCGTCTACCAAAAGGTGCAGGTGCATGCTTGAAACGCGTTTTGGCACAAATCCATGTGCGGGTGCTAAAAAGAGCAGCATTGGCATGCTTTTCACGACGTTTGGTAGAAATCCACACGCGCGTTCTGCCAAAAGCACCATTTGCATGCATATCGTGTGGTTTTGCAGAAAACTGCATCCGCGTCTACCAAAAAAGTGCATGTGCTTGCTCAAAACGCGTTCTGGTACAAATCCATGTGCGGGTTCTAAAAAGAGCAGCATTGGCATGCTTTTCACGTCGTTTGGTAGAAATCCACACGCGCGTTCGGCCAAAAGCACCATTTGCATGCATATCGTGTGCTTTTGCAGAAAACTGCATCCGCGTCTACCACAAGATGCATATGCATGCTTAAAATGCGTTCTGGCACAAATCCTTGTGCGGGTTCTAAAAAGAGCAGCATTGGCATGCTTTTCACGTCGTTTGGTAGAAATCCACACGCGCGTTCTGCCAAAAGCACCATTTCCATGCATATCATGTGGTTTTGCGGAAAACTGCAGCCGCGTCTACCAAAAGATGCATATGCATGCTTAAAACGCGTTTTGGAAAAAATCCATGTGCGGGTGCTAAAAAGAGCAGCATTGGCATGCTTTTCACGTCGTTTGGTAGAAATCCACACGCGCGTTCTGCCAAAAGCACCATTTGCATGCATATCGTGTGGTTTTGCAGAAAACTGCATCCGCGTCTACCAAAAGTTGCATATGCATGCTTAAAACACGTTTTGGCACAAATCCATGTGCGGGTTCTAAACAGAGCAGCATCGGCATGCTTTTCACGTCGTTTGGTAGAAATCCACACGCGCGTTCTGCCAAAAGCACCATTTGCATGCATATCGTGGGGTTTTGCAGAAAACTGCATCCGCGTCTACCAAAAGATGCATATGCATGCTTAAAACGCGTTTTGGCACAAATCCATGTGCGGGTTCTAAAAAGAGCAGCCTTGGCATGCTTTTCACGTCGTTTGGTAGAAATCCACACGCGCGTTCCGCCAAAAGCACCATTTGCATGCATATCGTGTGGTTTTGCAGAAAACTGCATCCGCGTCTACCAAAAGGTGCAGGTGCATGCTTAAAACGCGTTTTGGCACAAATCCATGTGCGGGTGCTAAAAAGAGCAGCCTTGGCATGCTTTTCACGTCGTTTGGTAGAAATCCACACGCGCGTTCCGCCAAAAGCACCATTTGCATGCATATCGTGTGGTTTTGCAGAAAACTGCATCCGCGTCTACCAAAAGTTGCATATGCATGCTTAAAACGCGTTTTGGCACAAATCCATGTGCGGGTGCTAAAAAAAGCAGCATTGGCATGCTTTTCACGTCGTTTGGTAGAATTCCACACGCGCGTTCTGCCAAAAGCACCATTTGCATGCATATCGTGTGGTTTTGCGGAAAACTGCAGCCGCGTCTACCAAAAGATGCATATGCATGCTTAAAACGCGTTTTGGAAAAAATCCATGTGCGGGTGCTAAAAAGAGCAGCATTGGCATGCTTTTCACGTCGTTTGGTAGAAATCCACACGCGCGTTCTGCCAAAAGCACCATTTGCATGCATATCGTGTGGTTTTGCAGAAAACTGCATCCGCGTCTACCAAAAGTTGCATATGCATGCTTAAAACACGTTTTGGCACAAATCCATGTGCGGGTTCTAAACAGAGCAGCATCGGCATGCTTTTCACGTCGTTTGGTAGAAATCCACACGCGCGTTCTGCCAAAAGCACCATTTGCATGCATATCGTGGGGTTTTGCAGAAAACTGCATCCGCGTCTACCAAAAGATGCATATGCATGCTTAAAACGCGTTTTGGCACAAATCCATGTGCGGGTTCTAAAAAGAGCAGCCTTGGCATGCTTTTCACGTCGTTTGGTAGAAATCCACACGCGCGTTCCGCCAAAAGCACCATTTGCATGCATATCGTGTGGTTTTGCAGAAAACTGCATCCGCGTCTACCAAAAGGTGCAGGTGCATGCTTAAAACGCGTTTTGGCACAAATCCATGTGCGGGTGCTAAAAAGAGCAGCCTTGGCATGCTTTTCACGTCGTTTGGTAGAAATCCACACGCGCGTTCCGCCAAAAGCACCATTTGCATGCATATCGTGTGGTTTTGCAGAAAACTGCATCCGCGTCTACCAAAAGGTGCAGGTGCATGCTTGAAACGCGTTTTGGCACAAATCCATGTGCGGGTGCTAAAAAGAGCAGCATTGGCATGCTTTTCACGACGTTTGGTAGAAATCCACACGCGCGTTCTGCCAAAAGCACCATTTGCATGCATATCGTGTGGTTTTGCAGAAAACTGCATCCGCGTCTACCAAAAAAGTGCATGTGCTTGCTCAAAACGCGTTTTGGCACAAATCCATGTGCGGGTGCTAAAAAGAGCAGCATTGGCATGCTTTTCACGTCGTTTGGTAGAACTCCACACGCGCGTTCTGCCAAAAGCACCATTTGCATGCATATCTTGTGGTTTTGTAGAAAACTGCGTCCGCGTCTACCAAAAACTGCATGTGCTTGCTTAAAACGCGTTAAGGCACAAATCCATGTGCAGGTGCTAAAAAGAGCAGCATCGGCATACTTTTCACGTCGTTTGGTAGAAATCCACACGCGCGTTCTGCCAAAAGCACCATTTGCATGCATATCGTGTGGTTTTGCAGAAAACTGCATCCGCGTCTACCAAAACTTGCATATGCAAGCTTAAAACGCGTTTTGGCACAAATCCATGTGCGGGTTCTAAAAAGAGCAGATTCGCCTGCTTTTCACGTCGTTTGGTAGAAATCCACACGCGCGTTCTGCCAAAAGCACCATTTGCATGCATATCGTGTGCTTTTGCAGAAAACTGCGTCCGCGTCTACCAAAAAGTGCATGTGCAAGCTTAAAACGCGTTTTGGCACAAATCCATGTGCGGGTTCTAAAAAGAGCAGCATTGGCATGCTTTTCACGTCATTTGGTAGAAATCCACACGCGCGTTCTGCCACAAGCACCATTTGCAAGCATATCGTGTAGTTTTGCAGAAAACTGCAGCCGCGTCTACCAAAAGATGCA
>NW_027226043.1:0-27078 GCF_038994185.2 Dermacentor albipictus | reverse complement strand
CGTTAAAGGATCTAATGTGGTCAAAATGAATCCGGACACCGCCACTGGCGTGCCTTATAATATTGTGGTTTTGACACACGGAACCACAGACTTTATTTTAGAGCATTTAGAGCTTTACAAATCTTAAACCTTATTTGCAACATTTTGGAGTATCCGAGGTGTTACAGGTTTTTGCTAGTGCATACCGAATAAGAACGCTACCCGCCGTGGTTGCTCAGTGGCTATGGTGTTGGGCTGCTGAGCATGAGGTCGCGGGATCGTATCCCGGCCACGGCGGCCCGCATTTCGATGGAGGCGAAATGCGAAAACACCCGTGTACTTAGATTTAGGTGCACGTTAAAGAACCACAGGTGGTCAAAATTTCCCGAGTCCTCCACTACGGCGTGCATCATAATCAGAAAGTGATTTTGGCACGTAAAAAACCATATAATTTAATTTTAAATAAGAAAGCTTTATAGTATTTTCACGTGACAATATGGGCGCAATTTTCACCGCGCTCACAGGGCGGCCACGTTGACGTCGGTGGCTATATCACGCGTACTTTGTTTTACTTTCGGACGGTGACCGTCTTTCGCTGCGTTATCGCTGTTGTCGTTTTGTTGCTCGGCGCTTGTGTCGTGAACTTTCTTGTTTACGCAGCTTCTGGACACTCTAGTGACGCAAGACTGCTGCCACGATGACATAAGGCCCACCATATATCTTTGTGGTGTCGTCCCTGCCTTCTGGGATTGCTACGTGGTTCCAGTGGCATGATAGAAAAAGGGGATGCGGTTCAAACAATGCAAATTGTAGTACAATACTGAGGCTCGTAATAGAAAAATGCAGCTGAGCTTGCAAACACGAATGCGCGCCCTTGGTCGAATATAATCTTGGATGATGACCTACTCCACGCTTTATTGAAGATTTGTTTGCTCGTGAAAGTATCTACAAGAATCTTCACATGGCAGCTGAGAACGGTCATATCGCGTGATAAACGCCTAAACCCCACAAATAAATGATGCTTGCAATGGACCTTGTAGCGCGAGCGGAAACTGTTTCTGCCAGCGAAGCTTCAAACGTTTCTTTTATGCAAACTCCTGAGAATTGAGTGATCTTTCTTAAGGCTCGAGAATTAATGCGGACTTTTAGGGGCTCGTTATGATTTAAAAACTCTCGGTGTATGGCTGCTAAGAGTTTTCATGTACCCATTCAATGTCTTTTCTTCATATATTTTACCCTTTCTTTTCCCTCCAGTAGAGTCCGAATAGGTCAGAAACTAGTTCATCCTTGTGCAAACTTGTTAGAAAATAGCACACGAAACTGTAATAGTTGCAATTTATCATGCTGGCCATTGAATGCCCACGACATATGAAGAACCATTCCATCTACGCTGTTCTCTTTTCGCCTACTCACAGTCGTAATCGTCCAGCTTTGTCCACGCTTTGTTAACATTATCTGTGTTTTTATTTGTTTGTTCGAAGGACAAAGGAGAACTTTAGCGCGCAAACCCGGTTCAGGTCCACCGAGAAAAGGAAGGCCCAGTCTGTAGCCTTGTCTGATTGTCTAAGATGTCCAAGCAGTGCTCTTATGGCACCCGCCTGCCACACCTCCAGGGTCTAGGTCAACGTGCAGTAACATGTGACTGAGGCTCCCGCGGCTAGCTGCGTGGGCACGCGGACAGCCTCACAAAACCTGAGGATTGTTTAGTGAAGCAGGCGTACGTCATGCAGGTGGAAAACTCGTCCTCATGCTGTATGTAGTGTTGAAGATAATGTATTTGCGCATCCCTCAATAGGATTAGCTTCCTTCGTGTCATGAAGCGGGATTGACGATAAAGTCTGCAGTTCGTACGCAACTCGTCCAATATCTTGTGCGCTGGCTCGAAGGCGCTATAGCCAGTAGTTAGGTATGCTTCATTTATTCTGGCCAACACAGGGAAGAGCCCGGGATAATCAATCGCAGCTGATGGAGGGTGACGAACGCTGCTTTTGCAGTTTTTCAGCAAGAGCTGTATATAACCAACCTTCCGGAGTTTTTTCGGCGTGCGGCAACAGAAACAGACATAGCGATTTCCAACAAACCCATACGGGTGCAGTGCGACGGCGCGGATGTCAAAATGCGGAACAGATTAGAACGCTCGCCGTGAACAATAGCGTGACGTCAAGGTTATCGCAGTGTATAAGGAGAGCTATTGGCGCCAAAAACAGCTGTGTTATCGATGTGGCCGACACGCATATTTCGTACACCTGGAGAACAACATGCGCACGAGGAGCGCTGGATGCAACAGAAAAGATAATGTATATGGCGCTGGCGCGAAACGACCAACGAGGAAGACCGTACCCGCGATGCTGAACGAAAACGACAATCGCGAGCCCGGGCACCTTCGAACAAGCAACGACGCCAGTCTCGCAGCGCAAAAGAAAAAAAAAAGTAGAACCATCCCGTGCACTCTGTGAAGATCGAATGGCAGTGAAAGCACTTTTTTTTTCGTTTGAGAGCGTTGACCGTCATGAGCTTTCGCTGCCATTCCATCTTCACAGCGCGGAATGGTTCTCATTTTTCAGTGACGCGATCATGGAGTGAAACTCTCATTTCATGCGCAGCACTCAATGTTCCCCTCCTGAGACGAGCACGAACGAAATCCAAAATAAATCAGAAAAGAATTGAAAAAAATTAAACAGTACGAATTTCAGGGGTTTCATTACAGATATAATATCAGAGCATAAGTTCAGTTACAAGTTGAGCTACTGAATTGACTGGAATAATACAAATTAATTAGAAATCACTGATTATCGCACACCAACAAAGAGAACCGTACACTTTGCAGGCACGCCACGTGAGCACAACTTTGGGAAATTCCTGGAAATCCGGAAGTTGAGAGCGAAAGTAACGACGTCACTAATTACGACTCAAACAAGAAGGTGGCATGATATTTAACCGGCTAATTAATGGAAAACAGTTGCCTCCGAGTTCGGTTCGTGCGTTGCGTTCGTCTGGAGTTAACCCAAATCACACCAACGTTGAGGTGCGAGTGCCACTAACAGACACCTAAGTCAGAGATTACGGTCGCCTACCATTTTTTAAGACCCGCACATGCGGCTGTACCCTGAATTGGTGTTCGCTGGGCTGCACGTGATCGAGCACGTGCTGAGGTAGTCTGCGGTGATAGTTACTGGCTGCGATCATGTGCCCGTCCTCCCTGTCAAGCTCTCTTTCTTTCTCTATTTTCTTACCTTTCTACCTCCCTTCTCCCGTTCCTCACTGTAGGGTAGCAAATTGCATTATCCAGCCTGCCTTACTCCGTTCTTCTGTCTCTTTATCTTTGTACGTGGGACGTGGCATGGCCTACTACATTCCATCTGATACCCGAAAGACTAGGCATACACTGCATTCGCATCCGCCAATGGAAGCATATTGGCCTCGAGGGCCACCATTGGAGAGACCAGCGCGGCTATCGCTATGACGTTTAAAGTGGCATCGCGTGACTCACGTTCGAGCCTCTGCCGCAGCCAAAGCTGCTCTCAGGCTGGGCTATTGAGACCTTGATTGTAGGGTTGTAGATAACGCAAGGTATTATGTACGCATGGTAACCAAACTCCCATAGCGGCCCATATGTGCTGCGACGGAGGCTTGTGGCGGCACGGCAGTGCCATCTACATGTCGAGGGGCCGACTTCTCTGTGGAAAAAAAAAGAATCAACGTTCACCGTTAGAGACTTGTTGTGCTAAGTCGTGCACTGTCGCCAGCTCACATCACATCACATTTACTACATACACAGAGCACACAACAGTACAAATCATCATCATCATCATCATCATCATCATCATCAACAGCCTGGTTACGCCCACTGCAGGGCAAAGCCCTCTCCCATACTTCTCCAACAACCCCGGTCATGTACTAATTGTGGCCATGCCGTCCCTGCAAACTTCTTTATCTCATCCGCCCACCTAACTTTCTGCCGCCCCCTGCTACGCTTTCCTTCCCTTGGAATTCAGTCCGTAACCCTTAATGACCATCGGTTATCTTCCCTCCTCATTACATGTCCTGCCGATGCCCATTTCTTTTTCTTGAATTCAAGTAAGATGTCATTAACTCGCGTTTGTTCCCTCACCCAATCTGCTCTTTTCTTATCCCTTAACGTTACACCTATCATTCTTCTTTCCATAGCTCGTTGCGTCGTCCTCAATTTGAGTAGAACCCGTTTCGTAAGCCTCCGGGTTTCTGCCCCGTAGGTGAGTACTGGTAAGACACAGCTATTGTACACTTTTCTCTTGAGGGATAATTACAACCTGCTGTTCATGATCTGAGAATGCCTGCCAAACGTATTCCAGCCCATTCTTATTCTCTGATTATTTCCGTCTCATGATCCGGATCCGCCATCACTACCTGCCCTAAGTAGATGTATTCCATTACCACTTCCAGTGCCTCGCTACCTATTGTAAATTGCTGTTTTTTTCCGAGACTGTTTGTAACAGAGTTGCATGCCCGCGCCCCTCTCAAGATGGCCGCCATTGCCGCAGCAGCAGCAACGCCGCTTGCACGGCGATGGGGAAGAGAGCTTCCCATTGTCCCGAGCTCGCCAGACCGGTTTGGTCACGTGTGTCGCCTGAGCGCGGCGGAGGGACGAGGTGGCTCGGCGAGCGGCAGAGCAGCTTGCAGGACGAAGGAGCGGGGTCGTGCACCGGGAGACAGCTGAAGATGTGGTCGGCAGGCTGAAACCTCCAGGCCGAAGTCTTCTCCGTTCGACCGACAGACGGTGCAAGTTCGTCAGGATCTTCGGCAGCGACGTACCAGCAGCCCGATGCTCTTCAGATCGGGATCTCGGCAAGCACGCCCCAGACAAGCCTCGTGTTCCAGGCCGCTCTCAGAAGTTTCCGCCGGACTCTCTTTTCTAATCGTATTTAATCTTTCATTTGTTTATCTATCGCGTGTTAATTTTTGTATGTTCTGTTAGTGTAGTGTTTGCCGTATTTATTGTCGCGTGTATTTTTCATTTGTGTCGCGGATTTTTCGTTATTTTGCGAGTGTAGGATTCCCCACGTGGTGGGCTTAATGTCGCGCGAGCGGCGTCAGGGCGTGTGTTGTGTGACCCGCACGCCTTCCGCGAGCTAGGACCCACTTCTGGAAGTTTGCATGTTTTTCCCATTATGTCTCGGACATGATTTTATCTTATTAAATTGAATTTGCGTGTCGTACGTCGCCTCCCGTCTCATTCCTCTGGTTCACAGTCGATCAGGCGTGGACCTTATCGCCGGTCAGCAGTCGAACCCTCAATAAATGCACGCGGGGTGGGTTTGTTGTCGCCCCATCCCCTCCGGTTCGGAGAGTGCGAATTACCCCACCATCAATCCTTGACACTGTTAAACATTACTTTAGTTTTCTGCAGATTAATTTTTAGACCCACTCTTCTGCTTTGCCTCTCCAGGTCAGTGAGCATGCATTGCAATTGGTCTCCTGAGTTACTAAGCAAGGCAATATAATCAGCGAATCGCAAGTTCCTAAGGTATTCTCCATTAACCATTATCGCCAATTCTTTCCAATCCAGGGCTCTGAATACCTCCTATAAAGAGGCTGTGAATGGCATTGGAGAGATTGTATCTCCCTGCCTGACGCCTTTCTTTATTGGGATTTTGTTGCTTTCTTTATGGAGGACTACGGTGGCTGTGGAGCCGCTATAGATATCTTTCAGTATTTTTACATACGGCTCGTCTACACCCTGATTTCGCAATGCCTCCATGACTGCTGAGGTTTCAACAGAATCAAACGCTTTCTCTTAATCAATGAAAGCTATATATAAGGGTTGGTTATATTCCGCACATTTCTCTATTACCTGATTGATAGTGTGATTATGATCTATGGTTGAGTAGCCTTTACGGAATCCTGCCTGGTCCTTTGCTTGACAGAAGTCTAAGGTGTTCCTGATTCTATTTGCGATTACCTTAGTAAATAGTTTGTGGACAACTACAATAAACCAGTAAACTATCGCAGGAGACGAAAGATCTGATCAAGAAACACCAATGTATGAAAGCCTCTAACCCTACAGCTAGAAGAGAACTGGCAGAACTTTCGAAGTTAATCAACAAGCGTAAGACAGCTGACATAAGGAAGTATAATATGGATAGAATTGAACATGCTCTCAGGAACGGAGGAAGCCTAAAAACAGTGAAGAAGAAACCAGGAATTGGCAAGAATCAGATGTATGCGTTAAGAGACAAAGCCGGCAATCTCATTACTAATATGTATGAGATAGTTCAAGTGGCTGAGGAGTTCTATAGAGATTTATACAGTACCAGTGGCACACACGAAGATAATGGAAGAGAAAATAGTCTAGAGGATTTCGAAATCCCGCAGGTAACGCCGGAAGAAGTAAAGAAAGCCTTGGGAGATATGCGAAGGGGGAAGGCAGCTGGGCAGGATCAGGTAACAGCAGATTTGTTGAAGGATGGTGGGCAGATTGTTCTAGAGAAACTGGCCACGCTGTATACGCAATGCCTCATGACCTCGAGCGTAACGGAACCTTGGAAGAACGCTAACATAATCCTAATCCATAAGAAAGGGGATGCCAAAGACTTGAAAAATTATAGACCGATCAGCTTACTGTCCGCACAAATCATGCGTGAGTCAAAATATTCGCCAAGACATCACGTCTGAATCCAACACAAGGCATTCACTGACCCCTTTGTATTTATATGTTATGGTATGGTAAAACTTCATTGAGGTCCTGCACATCATGAGTCAGAACGAAGCGGGCCGCTCCCCCGTGGGAACCGGAAGGCCGAGCCTCTTGGCCGCATCGTGGTTCTGCTGGAAAGCCCATAGTTGGTAAGCCAGAAGAGGGCTGCGGAGAACCTTCTCCCATCTGGCCGACCTGTTATCGATGATAGAGCGTGACCGGGCACACCGACAGAGTATGTGTTCTAACCTGCCTATTTCTCCTCAATGGCGACAAGTACCGTCGGTGTAAGTATCCGGATAGATTGTATGTATAAGAGCGACGGATTGGGTTACGTATTCGTTTGCAGTAGACGGAGTGTTAGTACTTGAGCTCTATTAAGCCGCGGATGAGGAACAAAGTAGGTTCTATGGTTGAGATTGTAGTGTTTAGTAATCTCGTTGTAGATGGAAGGTGTGTCCCTCTTCTCTAGGGAGTCGTCTTCCAATTGGTCGGGAGTAGCGCTATAGGCAAGTTCGCGCGCAGCTCCGTAAGCTCACTCGTTGAGGTTGGAAGGAGCACCCTCTATCTGACCCTGATGTGCGGGAAACCAATAAATGAAGTGATTAAATTAAATTATGAGGTTTTACGTGCCAAAACCACTTTCTGATTATGAGGCACGCCGTAGGGGAGGACTCCGTAAATTTTGACCACCTGGGGTTCTTTAACGTGCACCTAAATCTAAGTACACGGGTGTTTTCACATTTCGCTCCAATTTTTTCAATATACTTTCATCAGTTGAATTAAAATAATCTTTCGAAGGTCAGCCCCGTAGCACAAGACTACGTAACTTTGTTTTGCCCAGTAATTGTGCCCGCCTTTCTATTAGACATTCCAGACCGCATTTTGGGTCGATGCTTCTAAAGCAGCGCATACATCAACGCACTGCAGCGACCACCTCGTTTCCTGAGTATTGCATGAAACGCCTATCGTGATATGTTTAACGCGCTGGACAGCAACGAAATTTAAATGTCTGTGGCGAATGGCGACCGAACACGCAGCACGCGCTGACAGAGAAACACAGTATTATAGCGTAGACAGAGTAGCCGAAGGCCAAATGCTGCAGTTCATCGTCAATAAAGGGCCGACATATCGTGAGCGCCGAACGACAACGGAACCACAATGATGAGAAACCGAATGCCGTACTCGCACATGCACTTATTGAAGACTAGCAGACGGCGTTAGGAGCACTGCGCACCAAGTGAGTTGACGACGGTGGCTCCGCTCGATATTAAGGCGTAAGATTTTTGTGGCTCATCAGTGTCCGGGCGCAATCCGTGGTGGACGCAGGAAAGCTGTGTTCACCGGCGAGGGGAGCAAGGAGAGGAGGTGCCATGCATAGCGCTGTGCGAGTGGGCACGTGGGGGAGGGCGGACATGCGCATGGGGGTGCGTGCACATCGGCGACAAACCTTGTGGCCATGTGGCTGTGATTGCATGCTATGCTCGTGGACACGGCGCCGTCTGTTCGCAAACAGTTCAGACAACAACAGGGGCAGTCATAGATAGGCTTTCGCCTATCGCAGTTTAGCTGAGCAAGGTGCCCATAAATTTTTCGCAGGAAATAGTGGCTTGGAGCAATCCGTACATATACGTTTCTACAAACCTCCAGCGTGGTGTGTGGATGACGTGCTCCTTGGATGTTGTTGCTTAGTTGCGTTTCATTGCTCCATGCGCTTAACACCGTCACCGTGATGTTCTGTATGAAGTCCAAGGGCGATAACACCGTTGCCGGGGGACGTATGCTGCATGTGTGAGTGAAAGCGTGCGAGGGTGAGTCGACGATCGCGGCTCATTCTAGGGCGCTCAAGGGAGCAAAGCGGGGAGGAAGCGCGCAGTCTTCTCTGTCGTGTGCATGGAACCGGACGGAGAGGGAGCAGTGGGGGGGGGGGGGCGACGCTGTACTTCGGAAGCAACGCCCGGTCGCGCGGTCCTTATTATTAACGCGATCTGATTTGGGGACAGAGTCCAGGTGGGTCGGCGGCTTGTAGCATTGCGTGTGCTGTGTTATCGCGGCTCCGTTTGCGTTGAAGCGATAGACAGTACGAAGGTCATTTCGCTCGCTGCTGCTGCCGCATTTGCTCACGCCAGCGTTATGACGGCGTGTGCCCGCGATCGTCGAGTGTGATGTGGGCGTGTTTGCCTCTGTGCGCTGACACCATGCTTGTTTATTTAGTTAGTAAGCGAGTGTTTAGAAGTTTCTACGGTCGATAAAGCATTCTACACTCTTAAAATTTTCACACCCTTATAGGTGTAATGCGGGTGTATTCATCTTTTCACCCTTGTAAACACCCTTGAAACACCCTTTTTCAGCGCAAAAGGGCGTTCAACAAGAAAACACCCTTGTAACACCCCAGTCTTTCTAATTTACACCCTAAATATAAGGGAGTAAGTGAACAAGCTTACAGGATATGATAAATGAACATTGCCAGTTATGGCGTTGCTATTGGCTGTACATGAAACGCGCGCTACCTGCGCTTGAATCAGGTAGCTCGAATGATTAGATCGGGGCACCTACACTGTAAAATAATTTACACCCCTAAGGGTTTTTTTCGGTGTCTATAACTAACCCCCTAGCACCCTTGAAAAAGCTGGGTTTTATAGGGAATTACACCCTTATGATGGTTATTCTATATTCCAATAACACCCTATCCCTTGAGGGTGTTTTGAACAACATATTACCCTTCGACCCATGGGGTGTAAGGGTGTGATCAGGAATATATTACCCCTTCACCTATCGGGTGTAATGAGCAATATAATAGCCCTTGAAGTACCGCATGTGGAAGCGGGTACATATGCACTTCATTGTTTGTTCCTAAGTCTACAGTTAGGCTAGCACACAGAAATGTTATGTATGGTGTGCATACAATAGGTAATGTGTTTACAAAGGCACTGCATAGCAACTTTGAGAGAAAACACATTATCACTTGTGAGTGTTCTGCGTGAAATGGTCCCATTTATCACAGATACAGAGTGACTGCATGGAGGGTCATTTATTCTAGCCTCCTGTACAATATTTTGAGCTTGCACTATGCCTTGTGGTGACAAGTCTTGCGGCCGTTCTACATTGAAGAACAGTCTCATTCAAACCAAAGTTCCAGGGCACAGGCGAGGATGATGATGCCTTTTTGTATCTCCATTCCAATGTCCTAAGGCGAGCCATCATAGATGAAGCCATTTCTTCATTGATCACTGTAGCCATCTGCTTCTTTTCTACCTGCAAAATGATTTGTTGCAATTTAATGTCAGGAAAAGTACACGAAACATGACTAGCAGCGCTTCCCTGCATCATTCACTTTAATATTTCAAGATCACATGAAGAGCAGGTTAAAGAAAACAAGCACAGATAGTGCTTACTTCCAGGAAATCGTTATTTCGAAAGAATAAGGCATTTAATCTGCCACATCATGAATGTAGGAGAGACAGGCTACACAACTATATGAGGGCAATTCAGAAATTATTGCCTCCACGCCCACTACTTTGCCAATATTACAGCAAACATTTTGAACTTTTTATCATTGATGCACTTATGCTTAAGCTATCGAATGTCACTTGCCTCGCCTTCCTATCTCTTCTCGTTCCAGAGTAATCGAGCAATTCATGGCATCCAGTGGTGACGTCCAGTTGAAACAACAGGCTGTAATTGAATTTCTGACTGTGGAAGGTTGTGCGCATATCAACATTCATGGCCATTTGACTGCAGTTTACAGGAATGCCTGTGTTGACGTCAGCACTGTGCAGAGGTGGGCAAGGACTGTGAAAGACCAAAATCCTACCACATCAAATCTCCCGGATCAGCACCGAAACGGATGGCCCACAATGGCTTCTGATGAGGGTCATGAACATCAGCAGATGAGTTGACTCGGTGCAATCGCAGGATCAAGCAACACCAGATTGCAACACTCGCCATTTCCATTGCCTCAGTGAACCACATCATTAAAGACCTGCGTTACAAGAAGACTTGCGCTTGTTGGGTGTCACGGTAACTGACGACTGACATGAAAAAGTCGAAGCATAGCCAACAAGTTCAATTCTTGTTACCCAGGAGGTTTTTAATTATGTGGTTCACTGAACCAATGGAAATAGCGAGTGTTGCTGCAATATGGTGTTGCTTGATCCTACGATTGACCCGATTCAACTCGTCTGCCTGATGTTGATGATCCTCATAAGAAGCCATTGTGGGCTGTCCAGTTCGGTGCTGATCCTGGACATTTGATGTGGCTGGATTTTGATGTTTCTCAGTACTTGCCCACCTACGCACAGTGCTGATTTCAACACAGGCATCCCCGTAAACTGCTTTCAGATGGCAATGAATGTTGAAGGGCGCAGAACCATCCGCAGTGAGAAATTCAATTACAGCCCACTGTTTCAACCGGACATCACCACTGGATGCCATGCATTGCTCGAATACTTTGGAACGTGAAGAGATAGGAAGATGGGGCAAGTGACATTCTATAGCTTAAACATCAGTGCATTAATGATAAAGAGTCAAAATGTTTTCAGTACTACTGGTAAAGTAGTGGGTTGTGCATCAGTGCACAACCCACTTTTGTGCCTCAGTGCATAAAAGTACATTTTGTTAAAAAAGTAAGTGGAACAACAGTGCATTTTTCCGGCAAGTTTGATGGTGCATATCTCCAAACTGACGCAATTCTGGAAATCAATTCCAAGTAGATACACCTTGTAATCTCACTGGCTATGATTCGTAAATTACAATATGTGCCTCGGATATGTGGTGGCGCTGGCAAACACTCCCAGCGTTCTACTAGGAAGCATAAATACCCAAGAAAGTGATAGGGAAACGGCGCCCGCAGTAGCTCAATTGGTAAAGCATCTAACGCGTAATGCAAAGACGTGGGTTCGTTCCCCACCTGCAGCAAGCTGTTTTTTTTATCCACTTTCATTTCCATTATTTTATCATTTCTTTATTTCATTTGTTAATAACAAGTAATTTACCCTAACTTGTCCTTGGTGTCAGTGTTTGCTGGCTTCTTAGGATATGATTAATAAACATCGGGTTTCTTGGTTAAGCCCCTTTCTTTTCGGTTATATTAGCTATAATGTAATTCATTCGAAAGATTATAAATTTTTTTAATTAGTTTAATATGTTTCGATTTCTTGTGCTAGATATATCTGCGTGTTTGAATATTCCTGCTCAAGGACTAGACTTATGCTATATGCAACAGGACTATATTTAAAAATTCCACAAAACTGAAAATCATCACCCTGCATAAAAACAGTGTGAATTTAAAAACAAGCTTCAGTGAACCTTATTGAATCAGCAAATGGCCAGTGTAACTAGTCTGATCATCCTGGAAATCTTTTGTAGCTTAAAAGCATAGTGAATTTCAATTCCACATTTAGGAGTGCAAATTTTTCTAGAAGTCAGCTTTTTCTTTTTAACAGCTAGCATCCCTGCCAGTTTGCTTAAACATAATGTTGCATGACTTCAACAGTACTGCACAATCACTTTTTTCTGCTCACAGTGTCTAGTGATGTGTCTTTAGCAGCTGAGATAATTAATGTTCATGCAGATAAACATCAGAAAACATTGCAATAACTGCCAAGAAAATGCAATCATGCGTTTTGTTTACAAAAGAGCATGTGCTCTACCTTCTGCCAGGTTTGTTTTCCGTGTCAGGCTAGAACGGAACTTGCACAGGAGGCACCTTTTGCATCCATGAAGATATTTTATGAGGTTATGGTGGTGTCGAAACATGACATCAACCATAACACTTTAAACTATTTTATGAAACAGGTATTTGTACAAAGATAGAAAAGGCACCAATTTTGAATTTATCACATTTGGTTTAGAGTACCATAGTATAAATGGCTCAACTAGTACAGGTACGCAAACGGGCTAGTTGGTATTGGTCGATGACGTTAGACAATGTGAACTCGACAAAGGATGGAGAAAGAGGCGATAGCATTTGTTCCATTTCTCGCCACTTTTGACGTCCCTTGTACAAGTCTGCGCTGTCTGTCGAACATCATGGATCAACTAGTACAGCCTGAAAAAAATATGTCACGAAAGAAAACTTGACTTTCAACCTCGACAATTCTGCCTGTTAGGTATTATGGTTTCTTTAGAACTTATTTCTTTATACAAAGTCAAACCCATCAAGTAAAGCTTACTGAGAAAGAAATGAAGAACAACGTCAACACCTCTCAAGGCACATGCATCAAAGGAGTCAGAGCATCATGCACATTACCTTTAGGTGCAAGAGTATTCTCTTTCTTAGCCAAACTGCATTTCTAGTTTCTTAAAGGCTATATATTTATTTGCCACAGCTATGGGAAAATCACAAGGTGGAAAGATGTGTTGGTGCAATTTCAACTATTATGTACGACAGCAAAAGGTAAAGCACAGGAAGTCTCACTGCTCCTCTGTCTAAATGACATTCAGTTTCATTTGTCATGTCCACTCCTATCCTGATGGCAGCAGAAACAGGAAGACAGCAGCGTGGTTCAGAAAGTAGATGAAGGAGCTGATATCCTGACTGACATAAAGAGTAAAAAAAGGGAGCTGGTCAGGCCATGTAGTGCAGAAGTGAGACATCATTAACTAGCGCGAAAAAGACAACGGACGACAGCTAGAAGCACACAGGACAGAACTCTAGGTTTCAACTGAAATTTTGGCTACACAGAAACATAGGATTCAGGGGATGCGACCTCAACGCATGGAAGCAACATTTATCTTTCCTCCTTTTCCCTGCCTGACACAGGAGGTATTGGAGCCAGTCGATGGGCAGGTTCATTTCGAGATACGAACACTCTTTTTTGGCGAGAGCAAGGGAAGGGGTGCTTACACACTTAACACCCGCTTTTCGATGCAAAGTGCTTCGAATATTTTCATGTCGACCTGCCTCTAGAGCCGCGTGGGCAGATGAGTGCTTTGAAACTGCTCAGTGCATGAGCACTTACAGCAATGATTGGCCAGATGGCCACCAGCCATGACAGCTGCCCTATCTTTGTTCCCCCAAGCGGTCGTTTAAACACCGACCTGTTTGGCTTGAGGACACATAGGGCAGCTTTGAGTGCCTTGGTGGCTGGTGGCCACATGGCCAATCATCGCCATACGTGCTCATGTACCGAGCAGTTTCAAAGCAATCGTGTGCTCAGGCAGCTCCAGAAGCAGGTACATAGGGATATATACGAACCACTTTGCATCAAAAAAGTGGGGAATAGGTGTGTAAGCACCCGTTTCTGGCTCTTACCAAGAATGTTCGTAAGTGAAATTAACCTGTTCATAAATTTGTTCCGATAGCTCCTGTGTTGTTTCTGTCCGTCGACATTCTGTGCATTCCATGTTTCTGTGTAGCAAAAATTTCAGTTGAAGTCTAGACTTCTTTCTTATGTGCTTCTTGATGTTGTATTTTTCACGCTAGTTATTGATGTCTCAAGTCTGCAATGAGCACCAACTAGCCCAAGTGCCTTCTTCAACCATGTAATGCATAGGGCAGATAACCGGTGGCACATTCGAGTTACAGAATGGATGCCAAGAGAAGAGAAGGGTAGTCAAGGACGGTAGAGAAGTAGACTACGATGAAGTAAAAAAATTTTGCAGGCTTCACTTCGAATCAGCTAGCGCAAGACAGGGGTAATTAGAGCTCACTGGGGGAGGTCTTCATCCTCCGGTGAAAAAAATATGTAGGCCAATTGTGATGAAAAAAGTATACCTGTCGGGTCAGACGTCTTCACTGTCTTTTCAGCAACGTGTAGGCCCAAGACAGCCAGTCGGTTCCCATGCAATTGCTTCATGCTGACTGCAACTGCATGGGCACAAGAAAACAACCCACCATTAATACCATTCGAGATTGACGACTCAATAAAAGAACCTCTCAAAACTGCAAATACAATTAAGCATTTACCAGCTTAATAAATACATATATAAAGGCCAAGAATAGTTACAATAACCATACACTTTATAACTAGACATTAAAATAAGGTAGTGAAGCGTACAATAACCGTAGGACGCTAAGTGCAATTCATTTCAGAAATACTGTTGACAACTGACAGGACGCCTTAGGCAGGGTTCAGTCACACAACAAGAAAACAAATAGTAGTAATAATAAGCACGCCTGCGTGAAACCAAGAAACGAGTACAAGGACGAGAAAAAAATTTATTAGGCTCGGTGTGCTTATTTATACAAAAAGATAAATTTACAAACAAATAGCGCAACCACGCATTCATCCGCAACAGCACGACAGCTTCTATAACAAACGAGCACAACTTAAAGCGATTGATAAGTACATAGCCGGGACGGTCGTGGTTCTTTTGTTTTGCATTAGTTCTAGTCATGAAACCACAAGCATTGCAGGCTGCCTGCGCCATTACCTACCACGGGCAATCCGACAAAAAAAAATAATAACAATTGAGTGAAAGTACACAAGCGACATTTAATACGGTTGTCACACTGCACACTCTTGGCCGCGATCGATCCTGACTGGAATCGAATTTCTGGACGCGTTTGGCCTCGTTGCACAATCGGTGAACGGGAGCCAATCGCGGTCGAAAATTTCGATCCAGAACGCGCTCAATCGTGCTCGAAAGTGGCCGTGTGACACCGGTATAAGTCTGCGCCCATCTTTGGTAACAGAAAGAACCAATTAGTCAAACCAAAGTATTATTTCCCTGCCTGCGCCGAATACTGACGCGTAGCAGTACTTAATTCTCTACAACTCTAGTTGAGGACACGTGAACAATGAAACATTCATTTTTTTTTTTCTTTTTCACATTCGGTGCCCATAGGCTACGCCTGGAGTACATATACTACACTCGCATCCAACACACCTTGCGCTGTCCTTTAAATAAATTACGCGAAAATTACTACCACAATGACGCACCATAAAAAACGCGACGCTGAACGTGGCTACGTACTATCAGCGTCAAATGAAAGTTGAACAGCAGAGCGCGTGGCCCAAGCATAAGTGAAGATATAGTGTGCGCCGTCCAGTCATCACCATTGACAGGCGCGCAAATCCGCTTTGGCCGCACTGCCCGATCCCCCTCTATATATAGTGAGATGATTTCGCTTCTGTTCTGGTTCTTACATTTGAAAGGGAGAAAATTAAAATGAAGCTAAAATATTGCAGTTTACGGCGAGTATTGTCGCACAGATCGCCGAAACCACAAGTGCTGTCGGCGCGAACAACGGCGCGCGTGGTGCAGAGGCGGATCGGGCCGTGCGGCCAAAGCGGATTTGCGCGCTTGTCAATGGAGATGACTGGACGGCGCACACTATATCTTCACTTATGCTTGGGCCACGCGCTCTGCTGTTCAACTTTCATTTGACGCTGATAGTACGTACCTTTCATATGAGCAGTTCATGCGCCTTGCAAAAGGCCCTCGGTTTGAAGGCGGAGCGCTGTCACGATCTACTCTGGGCACGCCGTTTCGTTTACGTAGTGGATGGACCATGTTGACGATGCATTCCGCCGAAAAACAAAACGTCCACTTCATCACTGTTCAGGCCGAATGGAAGATGTTTTCTCCTTCGCCACGAATGACGGCCGTCGTAGGCGTAGTAAACACACTGTCACAAAGAAACACCGATGTCGTAGGCCGCTGGTGCCCTTCTTTCTCACGCATAATCGCGTCGCCTTCACTCCGGACGCTCACTTCGCGTCGATGAGCACCAAAGTACACGAAAACAACGAGGTGGTACAACCTAAACGCAGCAAAAAACAATCTAATTACTCACAACTTCAAGAATGTCACGGAGAACACACACATGTGCTCCCGGCGGCCCGCCGCGAGACTCAGGAAATGACGTAGCGGCGATAGCGGCGACACCCGTCGCGGGAAGTTATTTCAATTTCGGTTTCGTTTTCTAGGCATAAAAACAAATATTCTTTTAAACTATGTGTGTGTATTACTTTCAAAGCTATTTATTTTACGCTACCTCTAAGCCATTTTCTGTGTTTACTGGTAGTTTCACTGGAAATTTATTTCCAGAAACATGGGCTGATATCGAATCAAATGGGGCAAAGGTGGGCTGGTAACTGCGTGTAAGTGAATTTATTTGTCGATGCTTTCTTTTTTGTTTGTTTGCTTGGACGTTCATTTGTAAAGAGACGTGGCCCTTCCTGATTGTATAAGATACAGAGGTACTTGCGAGTCTGTCTTTTCTTTTATGCACAGAGAAACAGAGAGAGAAAAAAAGCTTTAATTGGCATTCTCAAGAAGTTCACAATGCTCATATTTCTGAACTGGAGTGCTCACTCAAATTTTAAATAGCTTGGATTAACGGCAGATATAAAAGTACTTGCATAATAGCTTTCTAAACGTATAGGCGACACCACGAAATTTCACATGTGCAGAATTACACGAAAACCTTAAGTTTCTAAGTACGAAAAGTGTTTCTTTGCCTGCTGTCGTGAAAGTGCAACCGAAGCGAATCCCGATCTCGGGTTTTTTTTTCCTTTGTTTTTATGAGCGGGTGAGCGAGTGGGGCCTATGACCGCTCAAAAGAAAGAACAAATATAACAACGATTCCCCTCTGGTGGACAGCACCGTGAGTTGTCGTTGTCATAATCTGATGTCGGTCTTTGTCTTACTGCAGTTGCTTATAATAGCAGTTTGACGGGTAATGAGGAAGTTATATTCAAAATCGAGGTATTTTGTGCATGGGGTAGACAAGTCATTTTCGACCCAACTACGCTCGCCCTCATACTACCACGAGCAGAGCAATTTAGTATTGTTCCCATTCAATAACTGTGCCTATGCCATCTCCGAACCCCTTTGCTCGGCGAGGGTGCAGCTGTGGTAAAGGTTATTGAATGACAACAACAATTTCCTGGCAAAGTGTGGGAACTGTGATGACATTTCGTCTGGGTGTTGGCTTTAAGCATTCTCTTGTCTCCCCTTAGTACCATACTGTCTCTCCTCTGCGCTGTTGCATGTGAGTACAAAAAAGTAAGTGCTGCACCTTCTGCACTACTTTTGCGGTGGGTGGGGGTGGGCAGAAGGGGGCTAATGCGTAATTAGTCTTCCAGAGGGCATTGTGTCGATGGCCAGGGTGTTTCAGTGGGCATTGTGACGGCCAAAGAGGTCCAAAGAGTATTGTAGCGATGCCCACGAAGTTCTCGCTAAAAGGACTCGCACACGCCTTCCCCGCGTCCCTCTCATGTTCATTATGCACGCTCTCAAACCACCCACCGACGCGGCTGGCAAGCCAGTGACAGCAGCAGCAGCAGAATTGGAAAAAGTGAGGGAGGAGGCATAGAAAGCTTCGCTTTAAAATCTGGCAGAGCGCCCCTGTGCACGCTGTAACCTGCAATCCAGAGCTCTGGTGTTTTGACAAAATTCAATTTCATTCTGCAAAGTATTTCTTTCCCGTATTCAGCATGTTCACCTGTCCTACCCGTCTCGCGAGGGGAGACGGGCGAGTCTCGCGCAGGTCTACATATGCCAAGACATCGCGAACGTACTTGGCAGGTGGGCAGTAGCGCGCACACTTGAAAAATGCCTCACCACTGTTCCGTGAACAAAGATTGGTCTGCAAATGCCCCGCCAATTTCTGGAATCTCGTTATATCTACAATGATTGGCTTGATATCCTATTCATGCATGCAATAATACTGTCTCCAATTTGGGAGGGGAAATATTTCAGTAAATACCGTCGTTAGTCGGTGTTGTAAATACTTTATGCATCGCAAGTTGTACGTTGGTTCTCTATACTTTCTAAGATTATTCTCCCTTTCTTTTTGAGCACTACGTTCAGGCAGCTGTTTGTAAGCCAGTAGAACGTTCCTTTACTATACAACTACAAACTTAATAGTTTCTTTTTGTGCAGCCAGCTTCGTAAATTGACGCAGACGCGAAGCCATGAGCGTTTTGCACGGCTCTTTCTGCAGATGCTGCTTGAGCAAAGCATTGTGGTGGGTGAGAAGGCTCAAGTTTGCCAACGAACCTACCTTGTTTATAAACTTGAGAGAAGCAGAACGAATTGGGGTTATTGATTCGGCGAAAGAAGGTCAGGTGGGGTCAAAGCTTCTCGAATCGGCGTATCTTTTGTCCGCGTATGGTTCGTCGCACCCTTTTCTGCCTGTTTTGTCATGCTTGAAAGAAACCTAGACGACCGCACTGCTTTAGAGCAATTGTGGCGCGTCCAGCTGCATGCTGTCACGTGGCCTATTCATTTTGCTAGATTCCTGGCGTCCCAAAAGCAAGATCTGCACTAGTTCTGCCTTGCTGAAAACATTTTGAACATTTTTCTTTTGGTTAAGTATTCAATACTAGAAAAAGTAGGTGCGCGCTTTTGGATTCCGCGGAATTTGTGCGTGACGACATTTAGGAACTGTGTGCCACCTAGAACACTGTGACATAACAGATAGTAGTGCTTCAGCAACAGGTTTTTCCCTGGACATATTTAAAATGGCTTATCAAAACAGACAGTGAAACGGAGGGGGACTCTCTTCAGGAATTTTGTCGGCTTTGAAAGCCCGACATGTCTCGGGGGGGAAGGGCTTGGGATAAGGCAGGGCCCAATTCTGGATCCGCCACTGGTTTTTAGTGCCGTGGGACACGCCGTCTCTTCGTGCAATTGTATGTTTGTGAATGTGATAAAAACAAACAAAAACACCCTTGCACCCACCCCCAATATTCTTAGTCAGTGCACCCTTTCGGTGGGTAAAAGGGTGTTATGGCATCTAGAACTGCCCTATGCTTCGCAAAAAGTCATGATGATGGGATGTTTCTTGAATGAAAACACCCTTCAAGGGTGTTATGATTCGCAATTCTCACCATCAAGGGTGTAAATTATTTTACTGTGTAGGCAGCAGCGCACTGGCTCCGAACAGTGGTCAAAAATGAAGTTTCCCACGAATGTTCATATCGAACGGATGACACTAACGCGCAGACTTTGCATAGCCAGATATCTGCAAAAGGCTTCATATGATCATTAGCAAAATATTTACAATGCTATCACTCAATGCTTAAAGGTGTGCAACCAGTTAGACTGGGAATGGTTAGGAGTGAGGGCTAACGGTAAAAAGCTCACCAACTTACGGTTTGTAGATGACATTGGCATACTCAGCAACGCTGCAGACTATTTGCAACAAACGTTTGAGGAACTTGCCGAAGAAAGTAAGTCTAATTGAGAGCTAGTATGCAGAAGAGAAAAGTAATGTTCCGCAGCCTGGCAAGAGAACGAATGTCATGGTCGGCAGTCAGCCTCTAGGACCTGCGCAGAAATACGTTTATTGAGGTTAATTACTCGCAGGGGCCTCTGATCAAGGAAATTAACAAAAATAAAATATTAGCTGGAGAGCTTACGGCAGGCATTACTAAATCATGACCAGGGAGCTTACTGCTAACCATTGCTTTCAACCGTTTGTAACGTATGGGGCCGAAACTTGGAAGTTACCAAAGAAGCTTTGGAAGACGTTGAGGACCGCGCAACGAGCGATGCAATGAAAATTATTAGGCATGATGATAATAGACTGGGAGACAGCGATGTGGATTAGAGAGCGAACGGGGATAGCTGATATTCTGGTTGACATTATGAGGAAGAAGTCGTGCTGGGCAGACATTGCAATGCGTAAGGGAGAGAACTGCTGGTCTATTGGAGTTGCAGAATGGGTGCTAAGGGAAGGGAAGCACAGTCGAGGACGGCAGAGAATAATGTGGACGTGATGGAATTGGGAAACTTGAAGACACGTGGAACCAGTTAGCACAAGACAGGGGTATTGGAGATCGCTGGAGAAGATTTCGTCCTGTGATGGACGTCAGAATAAGCTGATGATGATGATGACGTGACGACATCCATGCTAGCTTCGCGGCATGTCATTCATGTTATGTCATGCATGCGTGTCATGCACGTTCTGATAGCTCGATTTGCGTCGATTGCGCGGGGGGGGGAGGGAGGGGGGCTAGTAGCGGCGTAGCCAAGTGGGGCACGCCGGGCACTTGTAACGGTCACTAACAGTAAAATTTTTGCTGCTATGGCAATGGCCCCGCTCCTTCCCCCTCCACGGCCAATTGGGACCCCCCCCCCCCCCTCACACGAAAAAATTTTCTGGTTACGCCACTGTCGGGAGAGAGTGTAAGATTGCTCTAGACCCCTCCCTGTAACTTGTCAACGGAAACGGGGGATCGGAGGGCAGCTGCCGCCGGGCCGCAAACCTTAGGCAGCCCAATTACCGGCTGCATTTCCCTTTGCACGTGAATACTGCTCTAATGCCATTACACTGTAGGATCTGTGGCGGTTCGAGGGCATGCGACAATAAAAAAAACCCATACAGCCATCAGCAAGTCTTAGCTTGAGCAGATCTTTGGGAGCTGGGCAAGACTCTCACAAAAAAAAAAGCTTGGCACCCCTCTTACAGGCATTGTCAACTCTGGGTCCCACCGCTGACTGTACATTTCCGGTAAAAAAAAAAATCACACAGGAACTCCTCTCGGATTTGTCTAAGTGTGCGTAAGCATTGTGACTCTTCCTCATCTACACGCAGTCCATGTCGTTATCAATGTTATGAGACTTGAGCCGACAAGTATAAGCGACAGCGCTGCGGCGACACGAGCTGCTCTGGTCGGCGGCGCAAGCAAAGTACTGCAGGTGGCGGGGCCGGGCGCGCTGGTGACGTTCCGTTCGTTTTGAGCTGTTATCGCTCTTTAGCCCTCCTCATCCGCATCGAACCATTATCAACCGTTCTCCGGCGGCGGCTGCTTGTGGCACGGCCGCGCGAACCGTATCTTGAAAGCGAACTGCATTGTGGACAGAGTGTGCCCACTGCTGAAACCTTCCCGCGCTGTGTTCGCACCGTTTACTTCGCTTTGAAAACAGACGCGCGTACAGCTATCTTGAAAGTGTTCTGCGAAAAGCGCATAGTGCGGCATGAGCTGAGAGCTTTGTGAGCGCAGTGTTCTCGCCGCTTCGGTCGCGTTGAAGCGAGAGCTAGCACGAAGGTGAATTCACTCGCTGTTGCGGGTTCTATTTTGAAACATATCGTGTGGTACGGACTGACGGACGGATGTTTTTTCTTGTTGGAGAAGTATAGAAATGCTTACGTTATAAAAAAAATCGCAGGGTTCGCGAATTTCGCGATAAGAACCAACACCAACCCACTCCTCGGCGCCCCGCGGAGCGATGCCGTCTTGATCGCCCCCTCCCAACCCCGGGAAAAGGGACACTACCTATCTCAGTTGAAGAAACGATGATGAAACGTTAACGACAAGAACGGCATCTCCTAACGAGTTGTCTTATGGCCTCTGAGATTTGCGCGCGCAGCTGGCGCGCGCGAACCTGGGAGGCCCTAATTGGCCGCTTAATAGCATAAAAAGACAAAGATAATGCCAAATGACACAGTTAAAAATTCAAACAAATAACTGATCTTAATTATACTGTTTGGGAAAAAGAAATAAAAAATTAGACAGCCGCAACACACGCCACTAAAGCCACCACCGCCGGCATAACGCGGAACCAACAGTTGGCAACATTCATTCGCGCGTCATTGCTTCGTTCGCTTCGTCTCCGCAACGAGAGCCGCCATCTTCTCGCGCCTAACGTTTTGTATGGCTTTGTTCTCTGCTATCCGCGCACGCAGCTCATCGGTGGATGCACGTCTGCTCGGCGTCGCAATGCGGCCTGCGTCATTTTTTGGTGTTCGCGCAATCGGTGTGAAGCATGTCGCATGTGAAATGTTTGGTAGAAGTGCCTCACGTCCAAGTCAAGCCGCCGTACGGGTGTATGGCTGTGCGCCCTGTTCTCGGAAGCGTCGACGGGTTTCCGGCATGCGGATTTCAGGTACGTGCAAATGCGTTTCGCCCTCCTATTGAGCTCCGGCGCAAAGCGTGCAATATTTCATGTGAAAGATGCAGTGCCCGTCATCATGGTGTGAATTTCGAGCGGCAAACGAGAACTTTGGCATTTAGAGCACACCGCGGCTGCTAAGTTAGCGTGGAAATTGTTTTACGTTACCGTAATATGTTGCTGTCAGTCTAATCTGCGGCTTGTGGACAGCTAGCCCATTGACTTTTGCTTGTGGCAGCGATAAGTATATAAATGGAAGCGGTAATAATTTTCGAGAGCAGAGAGTTGTTTCGCTCGATGTTTGGTCGTGTTCATGGCGTTATGAAAGCTAGAAAACTAACTGGCTTGATCGTGCTTAGTTCCAACTCCAAGGGGCGTAACGTTGGCGCTGTATATGCTTGTTTTCGGTGTCACGAGTACCACTTTCATGCTTTTGTTGCATGAGAGGTAGCTGCTGCATGCCGTCTGGGCAGAATACAACAAAAGCAATTTCCTCACTTTCATACGTATGCAATGTGACGTAACAAAATTTCCAGCGTTTTATTCGGAGCGTAAATATCCAGTATAGTTTGGTAAGAAACTCGAATTCTGTCTTAGCTTAGTAGGCGTGAAACAAGTGAAACTCTTTCCTTTTTGAATTCGCCCGCAGATGCGTCATCGGGTAATTGACAGTAGCTTCGCTACGTGAGTTGTTTTATGCGCCAATATTGCCTGGTTAAGTATCCTGTTAATTTATGCCGACGCTCGTTCATCTTGATTTTAAGCGGTTACTATCCCCGAGTACCGGACGATGCCAAACTTGTGAGGTGTAGCAAACGCGGGAAATTCAATGTGGCGTGGCTGCAAGTTCCTGTTTTTACGTTTCTTGCATTCAAAGCCAACAGAGTATCACTGATTTATTTTCCATTTCTGCTGTACTTGATCAATCTAATGTGACAACTGCATTTGCTCTTTAATGTTCTCCATTTACTGTGTATTCAGCTTGGCTGCCGTCCTCTCTTCAGAGGATGCTGCTGTGATAGCTCTTTCGTATAGCACATGCCTCTAGGCCCTTGTGTTTCAAGGGCTCTGGCGAGGCAGCAGTGCTCCAAGTAATTTTACCATCCTATATATTTTCTATTTTGCATCATTCTTCCACGATGGATTTTAATGTTCATACTATTTGTCATTAGTCATCGCCATAATTTTATAGCACGTAGATTTTACGCACTTTACAGCGACAATTTTTAGGCCAGTTTACAGCCAACTTACATCTTCCATAATACATCGTCAACATTACCACTTGTCATGGCCCTCTTTGGCCAAACGTGGCCCTTGCGCCATAAAACACCACACATCATCATCATCAGCTTGGCTGCCAGAAAATGCTTGAATTTCTTTCAGTATCCAAGTGACGAAATATTCCACTGACGGCCGTGTGTGAAACACGCAAGATGACAAAACTGATAGCAAAATGATGAGATATTTCTTTTATAGCGTTTGGACTCGACTTTTGGTGAGGCTGTCGATCGACCTTGGGCCTGGTGACAGCACACCCGACATCGCCAAAGTGCAGCCTATCAGTTGAGTGCCCCCGAATGGACCATCAACATCGGAAACTGAAGCAGAGCCAGGTAGGGCCAATTTTTACTTTGGAACAGAATACTGACAGCTGCCTCTTTTTTTAAGAACTAAATAACATATTTACAAACCAATCCTTTCTCTTTGTGCAGCCTACATAGAATTGTTCTTTGTTCTTATACAGACCTTCAGAAAGCAGTTCTTCTGAACCCTTTTCGCATGCACAAATAAATAAAGAGGAGTTCACTTTCTGAACAAATTGATGCACTGAAATGTGCGTTCGACACACAATGAGATGCAAGGTAACCAACAACTTTAAAGCGGTAAAAAAACAAGTTTGAAACAAGTTCTAACATCATAACCCGCCTTGGCATACGGATCTAAATATAACAGCAACAGAGGTGCATGCAGAGAAGTGTTTGTAAATGTTTGCAAGATATGTACATTGTCTATGAAATTGTTTTATTTACTTAGAGCTTCTTGGTACCATGGCAGTGCAGTAAAAGCTCAAAATGATGCCCCTGCTCCTAATAAAGCAGCTTTAGATTTTAAAATTAAATTATGGGCTTTTACATACCAAAGTCACAGCCTGAAGTTTTGGGAACCTGGCCTTCTTTAATGTAAACCTGAATATAAGTGCATAAGCGTTATTGCATTTTACCCTCATTGGAGGGCAGCTGTCATGGCCTAGATTGAAGCTGGGACCAGCATGACTGAGCAGCATGGCATCATAGTAAGTGGGCTATAACACTAGGTCAAAATGAGAAATACTGCTTAGAACTACCAACTTCTTGGCTCACAAGCACTTTGCACTAAGTTAAAGGAGTATGGAGTACTGACAGCGACTGTTTATGTACCAATTTCTTTTTAACCTGACTCCATTATTAAAGTGCGAAGCTTCAATTAGTCAAAACCAGCCTAAATTACAGAACGAGCTCAAAACACGCACCATGTATAGCTGGATTTGGACATGAAAACGGAGTCAATTCATGTCGCCGAAAATGGAGGTGGCAGTCACACTATTTCATGCATTTTGCCTAAAACATAGTCAATAATTAATCAATTTCTAAAATATTCTTTTCAAAAAGTTTTTTTTCAATCATGAAAGGAGGAGCCAAATGGTGTTCAGGTGCACGAGCGGTTAGTTGCACGGCACTTGCATGTGTTCACTGGCTTCTTTCAAGCTTGAAAGAAACATTTGTTGCACCTATTGAGCAGTAGAAAGCTGGATTGGGAATTTTTCAGGGTGCTCTACAATTTTCGCACTGACACTTTTGCTTTGAATATAATATTTGAGCAGTTAAGTAATCGTTGTTAACTAATTACCTAATTACGAAAAATGCAAGAATTGGTTTCACTTCCTCAAAACGATGGCAAACGACATTACCTTGGTGCTGTCCAGCTACGTTGCAGTTGTACATATTTAAAGCTTGCATGTGTTATACAGACCACCTGGTAATTACAAGGCATATATAGAAGTGGCTAAGTTGTGTAAGCCAGCCATGTGTAGCGAATCATGAGAAACAGCCATGTTTCTTTGACTTAAGGGCATGATAAGATTGACATGCTCGACACCTTGTATCAGTGTGTTCTAGGCCTGTTCGTAGTTTAGCTACTACATAAACAATATTTCTCCACGTGTAAGCTCATATGCATCTTTCAAGTATATTGCCTCGTGTGTCCAAAATGAACCATCCTCGCGCTTCCTTCATTATGTGTTTATCTGTTGCTGTGCTAAATTTTTAACATGCAACTGCACAAATTTTCATCTAGTTTTCATGTTTCCTCGTTGTTTGGTGGCTTTATTTCTGAACAAGTTGTTTTCGTTAAACCCTGTTGCACACAGCAGTACACAGCATTTCTGCCTAGAGTGGAAATGGTTTTTTTTTCAGATTGACATAAATACACCTTGCCTGGGCAATCTAAGGCATTCTACATTACACGGCCATGCAATAATGTTTATATTGTATTCCAGCATCATGCAGAACTGTTTACTTACCAGATTAGAGTATGTATACCCCGCAGGGGCGTCTGCGCAAGCAGGCGTTTGGTGTGTTGCGACACCACGGACCCGAGCACACGAGGGTTGGACCCTCCCGCGTGTAGCCGTGCGCGGCTTAGCCGTGTCCGGGGAAAAGGGGATCCTGGGGGTTGAGCCAATGCCGGGTGTTTGGACCTTTACGGCCCCTCGGCGGCGGCAACACACCCCTTTGGCCTCGGCTTCACGTAGACGGCACCCCCGGACTGACCCACCCGGGGGAAATCGGCAGTCGCCTTTTCCTGTCCTCCTCTCCAATCTTCGTCTTTCTCTCTCGTCTTTTTCATCTTTCCTGTCTTCTCATTACTTCTCCTCACTTCCTAGTTTCCCGGTGGCAAGGGTTAACCTTGTGTAGCTAGCCAGCCTTGGTTATGCTGTATTTGGTTATAGCAGCGATGTACGGCTGGCGTTGGCAGGGTTTCTCTAGCAGGAACTCCTGTCACGTCCCCCTGTTGGGCTCCATGGTGGGTGGTCGGCATCGCGGCCGAAAACCCTACTGTACTCATGGAAAACGCTTTTCCTAAACTCCCTGATCGCCCTCACAAACGAGGGCGCACCGAAGATCTCTTTCAGTTTTTCGGACGACAAGTCCAGAACTTTCCTAGATATCATGTGATCCACTCAGAAAACCCAGACAAACTAGTGCGTAACATCTCACCGTTCCTTGTTTCGAAGTCTTTAACTGAAGTTTTTGGAACAGGATATAAGGCGTCGAGAATGACAAGTGGTGATCTTCTCTTGGAGCTCCACGATAAGAAGCAGTACGAGAAACTGCCGAAACTCGTCTCTTTTGGCGAAACCCAAAAAACAGTAACTCCGCACCGTACCATGAACACCACCCGCGGCGTTGTCTCGGACGATGACATGCTAGACCTCACTGAAGCTGAACTCTTGGAGGGCTTTAGTGAACAGAATGTAATAAATGTTAAGCGAATTAAGATCAGGCGAGACGGTAAAGAGATCAACACAAAACACCTGATACTCACGTTCGGTTCAAGTGTCCTCCCCGAGTCCATCGAGGCCGGTTATATCAAAC
>NW_027226042.1:0-27152 GCF_038994185.2 Dermacentor albipictus | reverse complement strand
CATGCTTTTCACGTCGTTTGGTAGAAATCCACACGCGCGTTCTGCCAAAAGCGTCATTTGCATGCATATCGTGTGGTTTTGCAGAAAACTGCATCCTCGTCTACCAAAAGTGTCGTATTCATGCTTAAAACGCGTTTTGGCACAAATCCATGTGCGGGTGCTAAAAAGAGCAGCATTGGCATGCTTTTCATGTCGTTTGGTAGAAATCCACACGCGCGTTCTGCCAAAAGCGTCATTTGCATGCAAATCGTGTGGTTTTGCAGAAAACTGCAATCTCGTCTACCAAAAGTGTCGTATTCATGCTTAAAACGCGTTTTGGCACAAATTCATGTGCGGGTTCTAAAAAGAGCAGCATTGGCATGCTTTTCATGTCGTTTGGTAGAAATCCACACGTGCGTTCTGCCAAAAGCGTCATTTGCATGCATATCGTGTGGTTTTGCAGAAAACTGCATCCTCGTCTACCAAAAGTGTCGTATTCATGCTTAAAACGCGTTTTGGCACAAATCCATGTGCGGGTTCTAAAAAGAGCAGCATTGGCATGCTTTTCACGTCGTTTGGTGGAAATCCACACGCGCGTTCTGCCAAAAGCGTCATTTGCATGCAAATCGTGTGGTTTTGCAGAAAACTGCAATCTCGTCTACCAAAAGTGTCGTATGCATGCTTAAAACGCGTTTTGGCACAAATTCATGTGCGGGTTCTAAAAAGAGCAGCATTGGCATGCTTTTCACGTCGTTTGGTAGAAATCCACACGCGCGTTCTGCCAAAAGCGTCATTTGCATGCATATCGTGTGGTTTTGCAGAAAACAGCAATCTCGTCTACCAAAAGTGTCGTATTCATGCTTAAAACGCGTTTTGGCTCAAATTCATGTGCGGGTTCTAAAAAGAGCAGCATTGGCATGCTTTTCACGTCGTTTGGTAGAAATCCCACACGCGCGTTCTGCCAAAAGCGTCATTTGCATGCATATCGTGTGGGTTTGCAGAAAACTGCATCCTCGTCTACCAAAAGTGTCGTATTCATGCTTAAAACGCGTTTTGGCACAAATCCATGTGCGGGTGCTAAAAAGAGCAGCATTGGCATGCTTTTCACGTCGTTTGGTAGAAATCCACACGCGCGTTCTGCCAAAAGCGTCATTTGCATGCAAATCGTGTGGTTTTGCAGAAAACTGCAATCTCGTCTACCAAAAGTGTCGTATTCATGCTTAAAACGCGTTTTGCACAAATTCATGTGCGGGTTCTAAAAGAGCAGCATTGGCATGCTTTTCACGTCGTTTGGTAGAAATCCACACGCGCGTTCTGCCAAAAGCGTCATTTGCATGCATATCGTGTGGTTTTGCAGAAAACTGCATCCTCGTCTACCAAAAGTGTCGTATTCATGCTTTAAAACGCGTTTTGGCACAAATCCATGTGCGGGTGCTAAAAAGAGCAGCATTGGCATGCTTTTCACGTCGTTTGGTAGAAATCCACACGCGCGTTCTGCCAAAAGCGTCATTTGCATGCATATCGTGTGGTTTTGCAGAAAACTGCAATCTCGTCTACCAAAAGTGTCGTATTCATGCTTAAAACGCGTTTTGGCACAAATTCATGTGCGGGTTCTAAAAAGAGCAGCATTGGCATGCTTTTCACGTCGTTTGGTAGAAATCCACACGCGCGTTCTGCCAAAAGCGTCATTTGCATGCATATCGTGTGGTTTTGCAGAAAACTGCAATCTCGTCTACCAAAAGTGTCGTATTCATGCTTAAAACGCGTTTTGGCACAAATCCATGTGCGGGTTCTAAAAAGAGCAGCATTGGCATGCTTTTCACGTCGTTTGGTAGAAATCCACACGCGCGTTCTGCCAAAAGCGTCATTTGCATGCATATCGTGTGGTTTTGCAGAAAACTGCAATCTCGTCTACCAAAAGTGTCGTATTCATGCTTAAAACGCGTTTTGGCACAAATCCAAGTGCGGGTGCTAAAAAGAGCAGCATTGGCATGCTTTTCACGTCGTTTGGTAGAAATCCACACGCGCGTTCTGGCAAAAGCGTCATTTGCATGCATATCGTGTGGTTTTGCAGAAAACTGCATCCTCGTCTACCAAAAGTGTCGTATTCATGCTTAAAAACGCGTTTTGGCACAAATCCATGTGCGGGTGCTAAAAAGAGCAGCATTGGCATGCTTTTCACGTCGTTTGGTAGAAATCCACACGCGCGTTCTGCCAAAAGCGTCATTTGCATGCAAATCGTGTGGTTTTGCAGAAAACTGCAATCTCGTCTACCAAAAGTGTCGTATTCATGCTTAAAACGCGTTTTGGCACAAATTCATGTGCGGGTTCTAAAAAGAGCAGCATTGGCATGCTTTTCATGTCGTTTGGTAGAAATCCACACGTGCGTTCTGCCAAAAGCGTCATTTGCATGCATATCGTGTGGTTTTGCAGAAAACTGCATCCTCGTCTACCAAAAGTGTCGTATTCATGCTTAAAACGCGTTTTGGCACAAATCCATGTGCGGGTTCTAAAAAGAGCAGCATTGGCATGCTTTTCACGTCGTTTGGTGGAAATCCACACGCGCGTTCTGCCAAAAGCGTCATTTGCATGCAAATCGTGTGGTTTTGCAGAAAACTGCAATCTCGTCTACCAAAAGTGTCGTATGCATGCTTAAAACGCGTTTTGGCACAAATTCATGTGCGGGTTCTAAAAAGAGCAGCATTGGCATGCTTTTCACGTCGTTTGGTAGAAATCCACACGCGCGTTCTGCCAAAAGCGTCATTTGCATGCATATCGTGTGGTTTTGCAGAAAACTGCAATCTCGTCTACCAAAAGTGTCGTATTCATGCTTAAAACGCGTTTTGGCACAAATCCATGTGCGGGTTCTAAAAAGAGCAGCATTGGCATGCTTTTCACGTCGTTTGGTAGAAATCCACACGCGCGTTCTGCCAAAAGCGTCATTTGCATGCATATCGTGTGGTTTTGCAGAAAACTGCATCCTCGTCTACCAAAAGTGTCGTATTCATGCGTAAAACGCGTTTTGGCACAAATCCATGTGCGGTTCTAAAAAGAGCAGCATTGGCATGCTTTTCACGTCGTTTGGTGGAAATCCACACGCGCGTTCTGCCAAAAGCGTCATTTTGCATGCAAATCGTGTGGTTTTGCAGAAAACTGCATCCTCGTCTACCAAAAGTGTCGTATTCATACTTAAAACGCGTTTTGGCACAAATCCATGTGCGGGTTCTAAAAAGAGCAGCATTGGCATGCTTTTCACGTCGTTTGGTAGAAATCCACACGCGCGTTCTGCCAAAAGCGTCATTTGCATGCATATCGTGTGGTTTTGCAGAAAACTGCATCCTCGTCTACCAAAAGTGTGATATTCATGCTTAAAACGCGTTTTGGCACAAATCCATGTGCGGGTTCTAAAAAGAGCAGCATTGGCATGCTTTTCACGTCGTTTGGTAGAAATCCACACGCGCGTTCTGCCAAAAGCGTCATTTGCATGCATATCGTGTGGTTTTGCAGAAAACTGCATCCTCGTCTACCAAAAGTGTCGTATTCATGCTTAAAACGCGTTTTGGCACAAATCCATGTGCGGGTTCTAAAAAGAGCAGCATTGGCATGCTTTTCACGTCGTTTGGTAGAAATCCACACGCGCGTTCTGCCAAAAGCGTCATTTGCATGCATATCGTGTGGTTTTGCAGAAAACTGCATCCTCGTCTACCAAAAGTGTCGTATTCATGCTTAAAACGCGTTTTGGCACAAATCCATGTGCGGGTGCTAAAAAGAGCAGCATTGGCATGCTTTTCACGTCGTTTGGTAGAAATCCACACGCGCGTTCTGCCAAAAGCGTCATTTGCATGCAAATCGTGTGGTTTTGCAGAAAACTGCAATCTCGTCTACCAAAAGTGTCGTATTCATGCTTAAAACGCGTTTTGGCACAAATTCATGTGCGGGTTCTAAAAAGAGCAGCATTGGCATGCTTTTCATGTCGTTTGGTAGAAATCCACACGTGCGTTCTGCCAAAAGCGTCATTTGCATGCATATCGTGTGGTTTTGCAGAAAACTGCATCCTCGTCTACCAAAAGTGTCGTATTCATGCTTAAAACGCGTTTTGGCACAAATCCATGTGCGGGTGCTAAAAAGAGCAGCATTGGCATGCTTTTCACGTCGTTTGGTAGAAATCCACACGCGCGTTCTGCCAAAAGCGTCATTTGCATGCAAATCGTGTGGTTTTGCAGAAGACTGCAATCTCGTCTACCAAAAGTGTCGTATTCATGCTTAAAACGCGTTTTGGCACAAATTCATGTGCGGGTTCTAAAAAGAGCAGCATTGGCATGCTTTTCACGTCGTTTGGTAGAAATCCACACGCGCGTTCTGCCAAAAGCGTCATTTGCATGCATATCGTGTGGTTTTGCAGAAAACTGCAATCTCGTCTACCAAAAGTGTCGTATTCATGCTTAAAACGCGTTTTGGCACAAATCCATGTGCGGGTTCTAAAAAGAGCAGCATTGGCATGCTTTTCACGTCGTTTGGTAGAAATCCACACGCGCGTTCTGCCAAAAGCGTCATTTGCATGCATATCGTGTGGTTTTGCAGAAAACTGCATCCTCGTCTACCAAAAGTGTCGTATTCATGCTTAAAACACGTTTTGGCACAAATCCATGTGCGGGTTCTAAAAAGAGCAGCATTGGCATGCTTTTCACGTCGTTTGGTAGAAATCCACACGCGCGTTCTGCCAAAAGCGTCATTTGCATGCAAATGGTGTGGTTTTGCAGAAAACTGCATCCTCGTCTACCAAAAGTGTCGTATTCATGCTTAAAACGCGTTTTGGCACAAATCCATGTGCGGGTTCTAAAAAGAGCAGCATTGGCATGCTTTTCACGTCGTTTGGTAGAAATCCACACGCGCGTTCTGCCAAAAGCGTCATTTGCATGCATATCGTGTGGTTTTGCAGAAAACTGCAATCTCGTCTACCAAAAGTGTCATATTCATGCTTAAAACGCGTTTTGGGACAAATCCATGTGCGGGTTCTAAAAAGAGCAGCATTGGCATGCTTTTCACATCGTTTGGTAGAAATCCACACGCGCGTTCTGCCAAAAGCGTCATTTGCATGCATATCGTGTGGTTTTGCAGAAAACTGTAATCTCGTCTACCAAAAGTGTCGTATTCATGCTTAAAACGCGTTTTGGCACAAATCCATGTGCGGGTGCTAAAAAGAGCAGCATTGGCATGCTTTTCACGTCGTTTGGTAGAAATCCACACGCGCGTTTCTGCCAAAAGCGTCATTTGCATGCAAATCGTGTGGTTTTGCAGAAAACTGCATTCTCGTCTACCAAAAGTGTCGTATTCATGCTTAAAACGCGTTTTGGCACAAATCCATGTGCGGGTGCTAAAAAGAGCAGCATTGGCATGCTTTTCACGTCGTTTGGTAGAAATCCACACGCGCGTTCTGCCAAAGCGTCATTTGCATGCAAATCGTGTGGTTTTGCAGAAAACTGCAATCTCGTCTACCAAAAGTGTCGTATTCATGCTTAAAACGCGATTTGGCACAAATTCATGTGCGGGTTCTAAAAAGAGCAGCATTGGTATGCTTTTCACGTCGTTTGGTAGAAATCCACACGCGCGTTCTGCCAAAAGCGTCATTTGCATGCATATCGTGTGGTTTTGCAGAAAACTGCAATCTCGTCTACCAAAAGTGTCGTATTCATGCTTAAAACGCGTTTTGGCACAAATCCATGTGCGGGTTCTAAAAAGAGCAGCATTGGCATGCTTTTCACGTCGTTTGGTAGAAATCCACACGCGCGTTCTGCCAAAAGCGTCATTTGCATGCAAATCGTGTGGTTTTGCAGAAAACTTCAATCTCGTCTACCAAAAGTGTCGTATTCATGCTTAAAACGCGTTTTGGCACAAATTCATGTGCGGGTTCTAAAAAGAGCAGCATTGGCATGCGTTTCACGTCGTTTGGTAGAAATCCACACGCGCGTTCTGCCAAAAGCGTCATTTGCATGCATATCGTGTGGTTTTGCAGAAAACTGCATCCTCGTCTACCAAAAGTGTCGTATTCATGCTGAAAACGCGTTTTGGCACAAATCCATGTGCGGGTTCTAAAAAGAGCAGCATTGGCATGCTTTTCACGTCGTTTGGTAGAAATCCACACGCGCGTTCTGCCAAAAGCGTCATTTGCATGCAAATCGTGTGGTTTTGCAGAAAACTGCATCCTCGTCTACCAAAAGTGTCGTAATCATGCTTAAAACGCGTTTTGGCACAAATCCATGTGCGGGTTCTAAAAAGAGCAGCATTGGCATGCTTTTCACGTCGTTTGGTAGAAATCCACACGCGCGTTCTGCCAAAAGCGTCATTTGCATGCATATCGTGTGGTTTTGCAGAAAACTGCAATCTCGTCTACCAAAAGTGTCGTATTCATGCTTAAAACGCGTTTTGGCACAAATCCATGTGCGGGTTCTAAAAAGAGCAGCATTGGCATGCTTTTCACGTCGTTTGGTAGAAATCCACACGCGCGTTCTGCCAAAAGCGTCATTTGCATGCATATCGTGTGGTTTTGCAGAAAACTGCATCCTCGTCTACCAAAAGTGTCGTATTCATGCTTAAAACGCGTTTTGGCACAAATCCATGTGCGGGTGCTAAAAAGAGCAGCATTGGCATGCTTTTCACGTCGTTTGGTAGAAATCCACACGCGCGTTCTGCCAAAAGCGTCATTTGCATGCAAATCGTGTGGTTTTGCAGAAAACTGCAATCTCGTCTACCAAAAGTGTCGTATTCATGCTTAAAACGCGTTTTGGCACAAATTCATGTGCGGGTTCTAAAAAGAGCAGCATTGGCATGCTTTTCACGTCGTTTGGTGGAAATCCACACACGCGTTCTGCCAAAAGCGTCATTTGCATGCAAATCGTGTGGTTTTGCAGAAAACTGCAATCTCGTCAACCAAAAGTGTCGTATGCATGCTTAAAACGCGTTTTGGCACAAATTCATGTGCGGGTTCTAAAAAGAGCAGCATTGGCATGCTTTTCACGTCGTTTGGTAGAAATCCACACGCGCGTTCTGCCAAAAGCGTCATTTGCATGCATATCGTGTGGTTTTGCAGAAAACAGCAATCTCGTCTACCAAAAGTGTCGTATTCATGCTTAAAACGCGTTTTGGCACAAATCCATGTGCGGGTTCTAAAAAGAGCAGCATTGGCATGCTTTTCACGTCGTTTGGTAGAAATCCACACGCGCGTTCTGCCAAAAGCGTCATTTGCATGCATATCGTGTGGTTTTGCAGAAAACTGCATCCTCGTCTACCAAAAGTGTCGTATTCATGCTTAAAACGCGTTTTGGCACAAATCCAAGTGCGGGTGCTAAAAAGAGCAGCATTGGCACGCTTTTCACGTCGTTTGGTAAAAATCCACACGCGCGTTCTGCCAAAGCGTCATTTGCATGCAAATCGTGTGGTTTTGCAGAAAACTGCAATCTCGTCTACCAAAAGTGTCGTATTCATGCTTAAAACGCGATTTGGCACAAATTCATGTGCGGGTTCTAAAAAGAGCAGCATTGGTATGCTTTTCACGTCGTTTGGTAGAAATCCACACGCGCGTTCTGCCAAAAGCGTCATTTGCATGCATATCGTGTGGTTTTGCAGAAAACTGCAATCTCGTCTACCAAAAGTGTCGTATTCATGCTTAAAACGCGTTTTGGCACAAATCCATGTGCGGGTTCTAAAAAGAGCAGCATTGGCATGCTTTTCACGTCGTTTGGTAGAAATCCACACGCGCGTTCTGCCAAAAGCGTCATTTGCATGCAAATCGTGTGGTTTTGCAGAAAACTGCAATCTCGTCTACCAAAAGTGTCGTATTCATGCTTAAAACGCGTTTTGGCACAAATTCATGTGCGGGTTCTAAAAAGAGCAGCATTGGCATGCGTTTCACGTCGTTTGGTAGAAATCCACACGCGCGTTCTGCCAAAAGCGTCATTTGCATGCATATCGTGTGGTTTTGCAGAAAACTGCATCCTCGTCTACCAAAAGTGTCGTATTCATGCTGAAAACGCGTTTTGGCACAAATCCATGTGCGGGTTCTAAAAAGAGCAGCATTGGCATGCTTTTCACGTCGTTTGGTAGAAATCCACACGCGCGTTCTGCCAAAAGCGTCATTTGCATGCAAATCGTGTGGTTTTGCAGAAACTGCATCCTCGTCTACCAAAAGTGTCGTATTCATGCTTAAAACGCGTTTTGGCACAAATCCATGTGCGGGTTCTAAAAAGAGCAGCATTGGCATGCTTTTCACGTCGTTTGGTAGAAATCCACACGCGCGTTCTGCCAAAAGCGTCATTTGCATGCATATCGTGTGGTTTTGCAGAAAACTGCAATCTCGTCTACCAAAAGTGTCGTATTCATGCTTAAAACGCGTTTTGGCACAAATCCATGTGCGGGTTCTAAAAAGAGCAGCATTGGCATGCTTTTCACGTCGTTTGGTAGAAATTCACTCGCGCGTTCTGCCAAAAGCGTCATTTGCATGCATATCGTGTGGTTTTGCAGAAAACTGCATCCTCGCCTACCAAAAGTGTCGTATTCATGCTTAAAAACGCGTTTTGGCACAAATCCATGTGCGGGTGCTAAAAACAGCAGCATTGGCATGCTTTTCACGTCGTTTGGTAGAAATCCACACGCGCGTTCTGCCAAAAGCGTCATTTGCATGCAAATCGTGTGGTTTTGCAGAAAACTGCAATCTCGTCTACCAAAAGTGTCGTATTCATGCTTAAAACGCGTTTTGGCACAAATTCATGTGCGGGTTCAAAAAAGAGCAGCATTGGCATGCTTTTCATGTCGTTTGGTAGAAATCCACACGTGCGTTCTGCCAAAAGCGTCATTTGCATGCATATCGTGTGGTTTTGCAGAAAACTGCATCCTCGTCTACCAAAAGTGTCGTATTCATGCTTAAAACGCGTTTTGGCACAAATCCATGTGCGGGTTCTAAAAAGAGCAGCATTGGCATGCTTTTCACGTCGTTTGGTGGAAATCCACACGCGCGTTCTGCCAAAAGCGTCATTTGCATGCAAATCGTGTGGTTTTGCAGAAAACTGCAATCTCGTCTACCAAAAGTGTCGTATGCATGCTTAAAACGCGTTTTGGCACAAATTCATGTGCGGGTTCTAAAAAGAGCAGCATTGGCATGCTTTTCACGTCGTTTGGTAGAAATCCACACGCGCGTTCTGCCAAAAGCGTCATTTGCATGCATATCGTGTGGTTTTGCAGAAAACAGCAATCTCGTCTACCAAAACTGTCGTATTCATGCTTAAAACGCGTTTTGGCACAAATCCATGTGCGGGTTCTAAAAAGAGCAGCATTGGCATGCTTTTCACGTCGTTTGGTAGAAATCCACACGCGCGTTCTGCCAAAAGCGTCATTTGCATGCATATCGTGTGGTTTTGCAGAAAACTGCATCCTCGTCTACCAAAAGTGTCGTATTCATGCTTAAAACGCGTTTTGGCACAAATCCAAGTGCGGGTGCTAAAAAGAGCAGCATTGGCACGCTTTTCACGTCGTTTGGTAAAAATCCACACGCGCGTTCTGCCAAAAGCGTCATTTGCATTCAAATCGTGTGGTTTTGCAGAAAACTGCAATCTCGTCTACCAAAAGTGTCGTATTCATGCTTAAAACGCGTTTTGGCACAAATTCATGTGCGGGTTCTAAAAAGAGCAGCATTGGCATGCTTTTCACGTCGTTTGGTAGAAATCCACACGCGCGTTCTGCCAAAAGCGTCATTTGCATGCATATCGTGTGGTTTTGCAGAAAACTGCAATCTCGTCTACCAAAAGTGTCGTATTCATGCTTAAAACGCGTTTTGGCACAAATTCATGTGCGGGTTCTAAAAAGAGCAGAATTGGCATGCTTTTCACGTCGTTTGGTAGAAATCCACACGCGCGTTCTGCCAAAAGCGTCATTTGCATGCATATCGTGTGGTTTTGCAGAAAACTGCAATCTCGTCTACCAAAAGTGTCGTATTCATGCTTAAAACGCGTTTTGGCACAAATCCATGTGCGGGTTCTAAAAAGAGCAGCATTGGCATGCTTTTCACGTCGTTTGGTAGAAATCCACACGCGCGTTCTGCCAAAAGCGTCATTTGCATGCATATCGTGTGGTTTTGCAGAAAACTGCAATCTCGTCTACCAAAAGTGTCGTATTCATGCTTAAAACGCGTTTTGGCACAAATCCAAGTGCGGGTGCTAAAAAGAGCAGCATTGGCACGCTTTTCACGTCGTTTGGTAAAAATCCACACGCGCGTTCTGCCAAAAGCGTCATTTGCATGCAAATCGTGTGGTTTTGCAGAAAACTGCAATCTCGTCTACCAAAAGTGTCGTATTCATGCTTAAAACGCGTTTTGGCACAAATTCATGTGCGGGTTCTAAAAAGAGCAGCATTGGCATGCTTTTCACGTCGTTTGGTAGAAATCCACACGCGCGTTCTGCCAAAAGCGTCATTTGCATGCATATCGTGTGGTTTTGCAGAAAACAGCAATCTCGTCTACCAAAAGTGTCGTATTCATGCTTAAAACGCGTTTTGGCACAAATCCATGTGCGGGTTCTAAAAAGAGCAGCATTGGCATGCTTTTCACGTCGTTTGGTAGAAATCCACACGCGCGTTCTGCCAAAAGCGTCATTTGCATGCATATCGTGTGGTTTTGCAGAAAACTGCAATCTCGTCTACCAAAAGTGTCATATTCATGCTTAAAACGCGTTTTGGCACAAATCCAAGTGCGGGTGCTAAAAAGAGCAGCATTGGCACGCTTTTCACGTCGTTTGGTAGAAATCCACACGCGCGTTCTGCCAAAAGCGTCATTTGCATGCAAATCGTGTGGTTTTGCAGAAAACTGCAATCTCGTCTACCAAAAGTGTCGTATGCATGCTTAAAACGCGTTTTGGCACAAATTCATGTGCGGGTTCTAAAAAGAGCAGCATTGGCATGCTTTTCACGTCGTTTGGTAGAAATCCACACGCGCGTTCTGCCAAAAGCGTCATTTGCATGCATATCGTGTGGTTTTGCAGAAAACAGCAATCTCGTCTACCAAAAGTGTCGTATTCATGCTTAAAACGCGTTTTGGCACAAATCCATGTGCGGGTTCTAAAAAGAGCAGCATTGGCATGCTTTTCACGTCGTTTGGTAGAAATCCACACGCGCGTTCTGCCAAAAGCGTCATTTGCATGCATATCGTGTGGTTTTGCAGAAAACTGCAATCTCGTCTACCAAAAGTGTCGTATTCATGCTTAAAACGCGTTTTGGCACAAATCCAAGTGCGGGTACTAAAAAGAGCAGCATTGGCACGCTTTTCACGTCGTTTGGTAGAAATCCACACGCGCGTTCTGCCAAAAGCGTCATTTGCATGCAAATCGTGTGGTTTTGCAGAAAACTGCAATCTCGTCTACCAAAAGTGTCGTATTCATGCTTAAAACGCGTTTTGGCACAAATTCATGTGCGGGTTCTAAAAAGAGCAGCATTGGCATGCTTTTCACGTCGTTTGGTAGAAATCCACACGCGCGTTCTGCCAAAAGCGTCATTTGCATGCATATCGTGTGGTTTTGCAGAAAACTGCAATTTCGTCTACCAAAAGTGTCGTATTCATGCTTAAAACGCGTTTTGGCACAAATCCATGTGCGGGTTCTAAAAAGAGCAGCATTGGCATGCTTTTCACGTCGTTTGGTAGAAATCCACACGCGCGTTCTGCCAAAAGCGTCATTTGCATGCATATCGTGTGGTTTTGCAGAAAACTGCATCCTCGTCTACCAAAAGTGTCGTATTCATGCGTAAAACGCGTTTTGGCACAAATCCATGTGCGGGTTCTAAAAAGAGCAGCATTGGCATGCTTTTCACGTCGTTTGGTGGAAATTCACACGCGCGTGCTGCCAAAAGCGTCATTTGCATGCAAATCGTGTGGTTTTGCAGAAAACTGCAATCTCGTCTACCAAAAGTGTCGTATGCATGCTTAAAACGCGTTTTGGCACAAATTCATGTGCGGGTTCTAAAAAGAGCAGCATTGGCATGCTTTTCACGTCGTTTGGTAGAAATCCACACGCGCGTTCTGCCAAAAGCGTCATTTGCATGCATATCGTGTGGTTTTGCAGAAAACAGCAATCTCGTCTACAAAAAGTGTCGTATTCATGCTTAAAACGCGTTTTGGCACAAATCCATGTGCGGGTTCTAAAAAGAGCAGCATTGGCATGCTTTTCACGTCGTTTGGTAGAAATCCACACGCGCGTTCTGCCAAAAGCGTCATTTGCATGCATATCGTGTGGTTTTGCAGAAAACTGCATCCTCGTCTACCAAAAGTGTCGTATTCATGCTTAAAACGCGTTTTGGCACAAATCCATGTGCGGGTGCTAAAAAGAGCAGCATTGGCATGCTTTTCACGTCGTTTGGTAGAAATCCACACGCGCGTTCTGCCAAAAGCGTCATTTGCATGCAAATCGTGTGGTTTTGCAGAAAACTGCAATCTCGTCTACCAAAAGTGTCGTATTCATGCTTAAAACGCGTTTTGGCACAAATCCAAGTGCGGGTGCTAAAAAGAGCAGCATTGGCACGCTTTTCACGTCGTTTGGTAGAAATCCACACGCGCGTTCTGCCAAAAGCGTCATTTGCATGCAAATCGTGTGGTTTTGCAGAAAACTGCAATCTCGTCTACCAAAAGTGTCGTATTCATGCTTAAAACGCGTTTTGGCACAAATTCATGTGCGGGTTCTAAAAAGAGCAGCATTGGCATGCTTTTCACGTCGTTTGGTAGAAATCCACACGCGCGTTCTGCCAAAAGCGTCATTTGCATGCATATCATGTGGTTTTGCAGAAAACTGCAATCTCGTCTACCAAAAGTGTCGTATTCATGCTTAAAACGCGTTTTGGCACAAATCCATGTGCGGGTTCTAAAAAGAGCAGCATTGGCATGCTTTTCACGTCGTTTGGTAGAAATCCACACGCGCGTTCTGCCAAAAGCGTCATTTGCATGCATATCGTGTGGTTTTGCAGAAAACTGCAATCTCGTCTACCAAAAGTGTCGTATTCATGCTTAAAACGCGTTTTGGCACAAATCCAAGTGCGGGTGCTAAAAAGAGCAGCATTGGCACGCTTTTCACGTCGTTTGGTAGAAATCCACACGCGCGTTCTGCCAAAAGCGTCATTTGCATGCAAATCGTGTGGTTTTGCAGAAAACTGCAATCTCGTCTACCAAAAGTGTCGTATTCATGCTTAAAACGCGTTTTGGCACAAATTCATGTGCGGGTTCTAAAAAGAGCAGCATTGGCATGCTTTTCACGTCGTTTGGTAGAAATCCACACGCGCGTTCTGCCAAAAGCGTCATTTGCATGCTTATCGTGTGGTTTTGCAGAAAACTGCATCCTCGTCTACCAAAAGTGTCGTATTCATGCTTAAAACGCGTTTTGGCACAAATCCATGTGCGGGTGCTAAAAAGAGCAGCATTGGCATGCTTTTCACGTCGTTTGGTAGAAATCCACACGCGCGTTCTGCCAAAAGCGTCATTTGCATGCATATCGTGTGGTTTTGCAGAAAACTGCAATCTCGTCTACCAAAAGTGTCGTATTCATGCTTAAAACGCGTTTTGGCACAAATCCATGTGCGGGTTCTAAAAAGAGCAGCATTGGCATGCTTTTCACGTCGTTTGGTAGAAATCCACACGCGCGTTCTGCCAAAAGCGTCATTTGCATGCAAATCGTGTGGTTTTGCAGAAAACTGCAATCTCGTCTACGAAAAGTGTCGTATTCATGCTTAAAACGCGTTTTGGCACAAATTCATGTGCGGGTTCTAAAAAGAGCAGCATTCCCATGCTTTTCACGTCGTTTGGTAGAAATCCACACGCGCGTTCTGCCAAAAGCGTCATTTGCATGCATATCGTGTGGTTTTGCAGAAAACTGCATCCTCGTCTACCAAAAGTGTCGTATTCATGCTTAAAACGCGTTTTGGCACAAATCCATGTGCGGGTGCTAAAAAGAGCAGCATTGGCATGCTTTTCACGTCGTTTGGTAGAAATCCACACGCGCGTTCTGCCAAAAGCGTCATTTGCATGCATATCGTGTGGTTTTGCAGAAAACTGCAATCTCGTCTACCAAAAGTGTCGTATTCATGCTTAAAACGCGTTTTGGCACAAATCCAAGTGCGGGTGCTAAAAAGAGCAGCATTGGCACGCTTTTCACGTCGTTTGGTAGAAATCCACACGCGCGTTCTGCCAAAAGCGTCATTTGCATGCAAATCGTGTGGTTTTGCAGAAAACTGCAATCTCGTCTACCAAAAGTGTCGTATTGTCACGTGGTAGTGACGGCGAAGAAAGAAGCAGTACGGTGGAATACAAAACTAGCTTTTATTGGGCGAACCTGTGCCCACAAAACAGGCTACACTTATAGCAGAACGAAAGCGGCGAACACAGTCGGCGATCGTCGAGTATCTGATCAGCGGGTCAAGTGCGTCGGCTTTTATAGAGCAGACGTCGAATGTTCCAGATTAATCGTTCGGACCCGTGCGCCTTCCACAAAGTTCTACACCATTCGCGTTACGCGATCAAATCAGATAACACAAGGTTCGGCGACAACAGACAGCCAGGTAGAAGCATCGATAACTTTCCAGAAACATCGGATACATTCAGGCGCGTCCCTCGCTGTGCGATTACAGTTGTTGTTAACCGGCGAAACGTGGTTGCCCGATAAAGATAAGTACACGTGTCATTACCCCCCTCTTAAAAAGCATCGACCCGATGCTGCAAACAAACGAAATTAACAAAGAAAAGCACTCGTAGCAAAGAAAACAACAAACTAACGAAGTTCATCAGCGTCCGTAAAATGGTTTAAGGCGCACCACGTGGACCACTTCAGATCGTGCGCGGCGCCGCTGTGAGTGCGAAATGCCGTCTGGCACGACCTCATAGTCTAGTGCGCCAATACGTCGGATGACCTTGTAGGGTCCGAAATAGCGTCGCAGCAGCTTCTCACTGAGTCCTCGCCGGCGAATCGGGGTCCATACCCAAACACGGTCGCCGGGCTGGTACTCGACGAAGCGTCGTCGGAGGTTGTAGTGTCGGCTGTCGGTACGCTGCTGGGTCTTGATTCGTAGGCGGGCGAGCTGTCGGGCTTCTTCGGCGCGCTGGAGATAGGTAGCGACGTCAAGATTCTCCTCGTCAGTGACGTACGGCAGCATGGCGTCGAGCGTCGTCGTCGGGTTCCTGCCGTAAACCAACTTGAATGGCGTGATCTGTGTTGTTTCTTGCACCGCCGTGTTGTAGGCGAAGGTGACATACGGCAGGACCGCGTCCCACGTCTTGTGTTCGACGTCGACGTACATCGCTAGCATGTCGGCGAGGGTCTTATTCAGCCGCTCCGTAAGACCATTCGTCTGCGGGTGGTAAGCCGTTGTCCTCCTGTGCCCTGTCTGACTGTATTTCAGAATGGCTTGGGTGAGCTCCGCTGTAAAGGCCGTTCCTCGGTCGGTGATGAGGACTTCTGGGGCGCCATGTCGCAGCAGGATGTTTTCGACAAAGAATTTCGCCACTTCGGCTGCGCTACCTTTCGGCAGTGCTTTTGTTTCAGCGAAGCGGGTGAGGTAGTCCGTCGCCACGACGATCCACTTATTTCCGGTTATTGACGTCGGAAAGGGTCCCAGCAAGTCCATCCCGATCTGCTGGAATGGTCGGCAAGGAGGCTCGATTGGCTGTAGTAATCCGGCTGGCCTTGTCGGCGGTGTCTTGCGTCGCTGACAGTCTCGGCATGTTTTGACATAACGGGCGACGTCGGCGGTCAGGCGCGGCCAATAATACTTTTCTTGTATCCTCGATAGTGTCCGGGAAAATCCGAGGTGTCCAGCGGTCGGATCGTCATGTAGGGCATGCAATACTTCTGGACGAAGTCCTGACGGGACAACAAGAAGGTAATTGGCGCGGACTGGCGAGAAGTTCTTCTTCACGAGTAGACTGTCTTGAAGCGTGAAGGAAGATAATCCGCGCTTAAATGCCCTGGGGACAACGTCGGTGTGCCCTTCCAAATAATCGACGAGGCCTTTAAGTTCCGGGTCCGCTCGTTGTTGTTCGGCGAAGTCTTCCGCGCTTATTATTGCAAGGAAGGCGTCGTCATCCTCGTCATCTTGCGGCGGCGGGTCAATGGGGGCGCGGGATAGGCAATCGGCGTCTGAGTGTTTTCGTCCGGACTTGTATGTTACGGTGATGTCGTATTCTTGTAGTCTGAGGCTCCACCGTGCCAGCCGTCCTGAGGGATCCTTTAAATTCGCTAGCCAACACAAGGCGTGATGGTCGCTGACGACTTTGAATGGCCTGCCATATAGGTAAGGGCGAAATTTCGCTGTAGCCCAAACGATGGCGAGGCATTCCTTTTCGGTTGTAGAATAATTGCCTTCCGCTTTTGACAACGACCGGCTAGCGTAAGCTATCACGTGTTCATGTCCATCTTTTCTCTGGACCAGGACGGCGCCGAGGCCTAGGCTACTGGCGTCAGTGTGGATTTCGGTATCGGCGTGATCGTCGAAGTGCGCAAGTACGGGCGGCGACTGCATGCGTCGTTTGAGTTCTTGAAATGCCTCGGCCTGCGGCGTTTCCCACTTGAACTCGACGTCGCATTTAGTTAGCTGCGTCAGCGGCTCAGCGATGCGTGAAAAGTTCTTGACAAATCGCCTGTAGTAGGCACACATGCCAAGAAATCTACGCACTGCCTTCTTGTCGATGGGCTGTGGGAACTTTGCTATGGCAGCTGTCTTCTGCGGGTCGGGGCAGACTCCAGATTTGCTGATGACGTGGCCTAAAAATAGAAGCTCCTCGTAAGCGAAGCGGCACTTTTCCGGCTTCAGAGTAAGTCCTGATGACCTGATGGCCTCTAGTACTGTTGCCAGCCGCCTAAGGTGAACGTCGAAATTTCCGGCGAAGACAACGACGTCATCCAAGTATACGAGACAGGTCTGCCACTTCAATCCTGCTAAAACCGTGTCCATCACGCGCTGGAACGTTGCAGGCGCCGAGCACAGTCCGAATGGCATAACCTTGAACTCGTAGAGGCCGTCTGGGGTGATGAAGGCGGTCTTTTCGCGATCTCTTTCGTCGACTTCTATTTGCCAATAGCCAGACTTTAGGTCCATGGACGAGAAGTATTTAGCGTTGCAGAGCCGATCCAATGCGTCGTCTATCCGTGGGAGGGGGTATACGTCCTTCTTCGTGATCTTGTTCAGACGACGATAATCGACGCAGAAACGTAGGGTTCCGTCCTTTTTCTTTACCAGAACAACAGGGGATGCCCACGGGCTTTTCGACGGCTGGATGATGTCGTCGCGCAGCATTTCGTCGACTTGTTCTCTTATAGCTTCACGTTCCCGCGTCGAAACTCGGTAAGGGCTCTGACGGAGTGGACGAGCGCATTCCTCGGTGATTATGCGATGCTTGGCGACTGGTGTTTGTCGAATCCTCGATGACGTCGAAAAGCAGCCTTTGTATCGTCGGAGCAGACTTCTGAGCTGCTGTTGCTTAATCATAGGGAGATTTGGATTAATGTCGTATTCTGGTTCGGGGACAGTGGTCGTCGGGGTAGATGCGGCGGAATCCGAGAGGACAAACGCATTACTTGTTTCCAGAAGTTCCTCGATGTACGCGATCGTCGTGCCCTTGTTGATGTGTTTGAACTCCTGGCTGAAGTTTGTCAGCAACACTTCAGTTTTCCCTCCATGCAGTCGAGCGATCCCTCTTGCGACGCAAATTTCATGGTCTAGCAGTAGACGTTGGTCGCCTTCAATGACGCCTTCTACGTCAGCGGGTGTTTCGGTGCTGACCGAAATAACGATGCTGCAGCGAGGCGGGACGCTCACTTGATCTTCGAGCACACTCAAGGCGTGGTGACTACGAGGGCTCTCCGGCGGCATTGCTTTATCTTCCGACAGCGTTACTGACTTCGACTTCAGGTTGATGATTGCGCCGTGTTGGTCCAGGAAGTCCATACCGAGAATGACGTCTCGCGAACACTGTTGGAGGATAACGAAGGTGGCAGGGTAAGTCCGGTCATGAATGGTTATTCTTGCCGTGCAGATCCCAGTCGGCGTGATGAGGTGTCCTCCAGCAGTGCGAATCTGAGGGCCTTCCCATGCGGTCTTAACTTTCTTCAACTGGGCGGCGATGTGTCCACTCATTACGGAGTAATCGGCCCCTGTGTCGACTAAGGCAGTGACTGCGTGGCCGTCGAGAAGCACGTCGAGGTCGGTTGTTCTTTGTCTGGCATTGCAGTTAGGTCTTGGCGTTGGATCACGGCCGCGTCGTGTTGAACTGAGGTTGGAACGTCGCGTCGTCAAGTCATTTTTCGTCGGTGTAGTTTTGGCTTCCAGACTTCGTCGGGACGGCGGCGTGTCGTTATTTCGTCGAGATGGTCTCTTCGTCGTCTTCGTCGGCGGCGGAGGATCTTCGTCAGTTCGACGAACAGCAACCGCACCTCCATCGGTTGCTGCTTTTAGTTTTCCGGGTATGGGCTCGCAGAGCGGCCCCGGGCTGGGCCAGTGTATGGACGGCGCTGCGGCGACAGGTAGCGGCCTGGTGACGGCGAACGGGACGGTCGTCGAGGGTTCCACTGAGTAGCGGCGAGGTAATCGGCGATGTCACGAGGGCGTTCACCTTCCCTCGGGCGCTGTGCGTTCACGGCGAAGCCTCGCAATCCGAGGTCGCGGTATGGGCATCGGCGGTACACGTGCCCGGCTTCGCCGCAGTGGTAGCAGAGCGGGCGGTGGTCCGGAGCGCGCCAAATGTCGGTCTTCCTCGGGTAGCTCCGCTGGGCCACGCGTGGGCGCGCTGTCGGCGGCGGCGGTGGACGACGGAATTGCGTCGTTGCAGGGCCCTGGCGTGGTCGCGGAGGGGGACCTTGACGGCGTGCGACAGCGGCGTATGTCATCGCTTCCGGCTGCGGTGGTTCTGGTTGCACCTCAGGAACTCCAAGGGATCGGTGCACCTCTTCCTTCACGATGTCGGCGATAGAGGCCACTTGAGGCTGCGACGAAGGCAGGACCTTGCGCAGTTCTTCGCGCACAATGGCCCTGATGGTCTCTTGAAGGTCGTCCGAACCTAGTCCTTGGATGGCATACTGCGGCGTGAGCCCCTGGCGGTTATATTGCCGGGTGCGCATCTCCAGAGTTTTCTCGATCGTCGATGCCTCTGCAGAAAACTCAGCCACAGTCTTCGGTGGGTTACGAATAAGTCCGGCGAAAAGGTCTTGCTTGACGCCGCGCATCAGGAAGCGAACTTTTTTCTCCTCCGACATTTCCGGGTCGGCGTGCCGGAAAAGACGGGCCATCTCCTCCGTGAAGATTGCGATCGTCTCGTTTGGCAGTTGCACTCTGGTTTCAAGTAGAGCTTGGGCTCGCTCTTTTCGCACGACGCTTGTAAACGTGTGCAAGAAGCCGCTTCGGAAAAGGTCCCACGTCGTTAAGGTGGCTTCCCGATTCTCGAACCACGTCCTGGCGGCGTCTTCCAATGCGAAATAGACATGCCGCAGCTTGTCGTCGCTGTCCCAACTGTTAAACTTAGCGACCCTCTCATACGTTTCGAGCCAGGTTTCCGCGTCCTCGAATGTTGATCCGCGGAACGTCGGAGGTTCCCTGGGCTGCTGCAGCACGATGGGGGATGCTGGGGCTGCCATTGGGGTTGCCTTGTCCACAATCTTCTTGGTCTTCTCAGGTAGAAGTCCGTGCTCCGGGGGCAGCTGTTGAAGACGGCGGCTTGCTCGATGTTCCGGGACGGCGCTGGTGTTGTCTTTGCGGTCCGGGCTTGTATTACGGCTTGTCGGGGGCGTCCGGTACATGGACGTAAAGCACCTCCACCAGATGTCACGTGGTAGTGACGGCGAAGAAAGAAGCAGTACGGTGGAATACAAAACTAGCTTTTATTGGGCGAACCTGTGCCCACAAAACAGGCTACACTTATAGCAGAACGAAAGCGGCGAACACAGTCGGCGATCGTCGAGTATCTGATCAGCGGGTCAAGTGCGTCGGCTTTTATAGAGCAGACGTCGAATGTTCCAGATTAATCGTTCGGACCCGTGCGCCTTCCACAAAGTTCTACACCATTCGCGTTACGCGATCAAATCAGATAACACAAGGTTCGGCGACAACAGACAGCCAGGTAGAAGCATCGATAACTTTCCAGAAACATCGGATACATTCAGGCGCGTCCCTCGCTGTGCGATTACAGTTGTTGTTAACCGGCGAAACGTGGTTGCCCGATAAAGATAAGTACACGTGTCAGTATTCATGCTTAAAACGCGTTTTGGCACAAATTCATGTGCGGGTTCTAAAAAGAGCAGCATTGGCATGCTTTTCACGTCGTTTGGTAGAAATCCACACGCGCGTTCTGCCAAAAGCGTCATTTGCATGCAAATCGTGTGGTTTTGCAGAAAACTGCATCCTCGTCTACCAAAAGTGTCGTATTCATGCTTAAAACGCGTTTTGGCACAAATCCATGTGCGGGTGCTAAAAAGAGCAGCATTGGCATGCTTTTCACGTCGTTTGGTAGAAATCCACACGCGCGTTCTGCCAAAAGCGTCATTTGCATGCATATCGTGTGGTTTTGCAGAAAACTGCAATCTCGTCTACCAAAAGTGTCGTATTCATGCTTAAAACGCGTTTTGGCACAAATCCATGTGCGGGTTCTAAAAAGAGCAGCATTGGCATGCTTTTCACGTCGTTTGGTAGAAATCCACACGCGCGTTCTGCCAAAAGCGTCATTTGCATGCAAATCGTGTGGTTTTGCAGAAAACTGCAATCTCGTCTACCAAAAGTGTCGTATTCATGCTTAAAACGCGTTTTGGCACAAATTCATGTGCGGGTTCTAAAAAGAGCAGCATTGGCATGCTTTTCACGTCGTTTGGTAGAAATCCACACGCGCGTTCTGCCAAAAGCGTCATTTGCATGCATATCGTGTGGTTTTGCAGAAAACTGCAATCTCGTCTACCAAAAGTGTCGTATTCATGCTTAAAACGCGTTTTGGCACAAATTCATGTGCGGGTTCTAAAAAGAGCAGAATTGGCATGCTTTTCACGTCGTTTGGTAGAAATCCACACGCGCGTTCTGCCAAAAGCGTCATTTGCATGCATATCGTGTGGTTTTGCAGAAAACTGCAATCTCGTCTACCAAAAGTGTCGTATTCATGCTTAAAACGCGTTTTGGCACAAATCCATGTGCGGGTTCTAAAAAGAGCAGCATTGGCACGCTTTTCACGTCGTTTGGTAGAAATCCACACGCGCGTTCTGCCAAAAGCGTCATTTGCATGCATATCGTGTGGTTTTGCAGAAAACTGCAATCTCGTCTACCAAAAGTGTCGTATTCATGCTTAAAACGCGTTTTGGCACAAATCCAAGTGCGGGTGCTAAAAAGAGCAGCATTGGCACGCTTTTCACGTCGTTTGGTAAAAATCCACACGCGCGTTCTGCCAAAAGCGTCATTTGCATGCAAATCGTGTGGTTTTGCAGAAAACTGCAATCTCGTCTACCAAAAGTGTCGTATTCATGCTTAAAACGCGTTTTGGCACAAATTCATGTGCGGGTTCTAAAAAGAGCAGCATTGGCATGCTTTTCACGTCGTTTGGTAGAAATCCACACGCGCGTTCTGCCAAAAGCGTCATTTGCATGCATATCGTGTGGTTTTGCAGAAAACAGCAATCTCGTCTACCAAAAGTGTCGTATTCATGCTTAAAACGCGTTTTGGCACAAATCCATGTGCGGGTTCTAAAAAGAGCAGCATTGGCATGCTTTTCACGTTGTTTGGTAGAAATCCACACGCGCGTTCTGCCAAAAGCGTCATTTGCATGCATAACGTGTGGTTTTGCAGAAAACTGCAATCTCGTCTACCAAAAGTGTCGTATTCATGCTTAAAACGCGTTTTGGCACAAATCCAAGTGCGGGTGCTAAAAAGAGCAGCATTGGCACGCTTTTCACGTCGTTTGGTAGAAATCCACACGCGCGTTCTGCCAAAAGCGTCATTTGCATGCAAATCGTGTGGTTTTGCAGAAAACTGCAATCTCGTCTACCAAAAGTGTCGTATGCATGCTTAAAACGCGTTTTGGCACAAATTCATGTGCGGGTTCTAAAAAGAGCAGCATTGGCATGCTTTTCACGTCGTTTGGTAGAAATCCACACGCGCGTTCTGCCAAAAGCGTCATTTGCATGCATATCGTGTGGTTTTGCAGAAAACAGCAATCTCGTCTACCAAAAGTGTCGTATTCATGCTTAAAACGCGTTTTGGCACAAATCCATGTGCGGGTTCTAAAAAGAGCAGCATTGGCATGCTTTTCACGTCGTTTGGTAGAAATCCACACGCGCGTTCTGCCAAAAGCGTCATTTGCATGCATATCGTGTGGTTTTGCAGAAAACTGCAATCTCGTCTACCAAAAGTGTCGTATTCATGCTTAAAACGCGTTTTGGCACAAATCCAAGTGCGGGTGCTAAAAAGAGCAGCATTGGCACGCTTTTCACGTCGTTTGGTAGAAATCCACACGCGCGTTCTGCCAAAAGCGTCATTTGCATGCAAATCGTGTGGTTTTGCAGAAAACTGCAATCTCGTCTACCAAAAGTGTCGTATTCATGCTTAAAACGCGTTTTGGCACAAATTCATGTGCGGGTTCTAAAAAGAGCAGCATTGGCATGCTTTTCACGTCGTTTGGTAGAAATCCACACGCGCGTTCTGCCAAAAGCGTCATTTGCATGCATATCGTGTGGTTTTGCAGAAAACTGCAATCTCGTCTACCAAAAGTGTCGTATTCATGCTTAAAACGCGTTTTGGCACAAATCCATGTGCGGGTTCTAAAAAGAGCAGCATTGGCATGCTTTTCACGTCGTTTGGTAGAAATCCACACGCGCGTTCTGCCAAAAGCGTCATTTGCATGCATATCGTGTGGTTTTGCAGAAAACTGCATCCTCGTCTACCAAAAGTGTCGTATTCATGCTTAAAACGCGTTTTGGCACAAATCCAAGTGCGGGTGCTAAAAAGAGCAGCATTGGCACGCTTTTCACGTCGTTTGGTAGAAATCCACACGCGCGTTCTGCCAAAAGCGTCATTTGCATGCAAATCGTGTGGTTTTGCAGAAAACTGCAATCTCGTCTACCAAAAGTGTCGTATTCATGCTTAAAACGCGTTTTGGCACAAATTCATGTGCGGGGTTCTAAAAAGAGCAGCATTGGCATGCTTTTCACGTCGTTTGGTAGAAATCCACACGCGCGTTCTGCCAAAAGCGTCATTTGCATGCATATCGTGTGGTTTTGCAGAAAACTGCAATCTCGTCTACCAAAAGTGTCGTATTCATGCTTAAAACGCGTTTTGGCACAAATCCATGTGCGGGTTCTAAAAAGAGCAGCATTGGCATGCTTTTCACGTCGTTTGGTAGAAATCCACACGCGCGTTCTGCCAAAAGCGTCATTTGCATGCATATCGTGTGGTTTTGCAGAAAACTGCATCCTCGTCTACCAAAAGTGTCGTATTCATGCGTAAAACGCGTTTTGGCACAAATCCATGTGCGGGTTCTAAAAAGAGCAGCATTGGCATGCTTTTCACGTCGTTTGGTGGAAATCCACACGCGCGTTCTGCCAAAAGCGTCATTTGCATGCAAATCGTGTGGTTTTGCAGAAAACTGCAATCTCGTCTACCAAAAGTGTCGTATGCATGCTTAAAACGCGTTTTGGCACAAATTCATGTGCGGGTTCTAAAAAGAGCAGCATTGGCATGCTTTTCACGTCGTTTGGTAGAAATCCACACGCGCGTTCTGCCAAAAGCGTCATTTGCATGCATATCGTGTGGTTTTGCAGAAAACAGCAATCTCGTCTACAAAAAGTGTCGTATTCATGCTTAAAACGCGTTTTGGCACAAATCCATGTGCGGGTTCTAAAAAGAGCAGCATTGGCATGCTTTTCACGTCGTTTGGTAGAAATCCACACGCGCGTTCTGCCAAAAGCGTCATTTGCATGCATATCGTGTGGTTTTGCAGAAAACTGCATCCTCGTCTACCAAAAGTGTCGTATTCATGCTTAAAACGCGTTTTGGCACAAATCCATGTGCGGGTGCTAAAAAGAGCAGCATTGGCATGCTTTTCACGTCGTTTGGTAGAAATCCACACGCGCGTTCTGCCAAAAGCGTCATTTGCATGCAAATCGTGTGGTTTTGCAGAAAACTGCAATCTCGTCTACCAAAAGTGTCGTATTCATGCTTAAAACGCGTTTTGGCACAAATCCAAGTGCGGGTGCTAAAAAGAGCAGCATTGGCACGCTTTTCACGTCGTTTGGTAGAAATCCACACGCGCGTTCTGCCAAAAGCGTCATTTGCATGCAAATCGTGTGGTTTTGCAGAAAACTGCAATCTCGTCTACCAAAAGTGTCGTATTCATGCTTAAAACGCGTTTTGGCACAAATTCATGTGCGGGTTCTAAAAAGAGCAGCATTGGCATGCTTTTCACGTCGTTTGGTAGAAATCCACACGCGCGTTCTGCCAAAAGCGTCATTTGCATGCATATCGTGTGGTTTTGCAGAAAACTGCAATCTCGTCTACCAAAAGTGTCGTATTCATGCTTAAAACGCGTTTTGGCACAAATCCATGTGCGGGTTCTAAAAAGAGCAGCATTGGCATGCTTTTCACGTCGTTTGGTAGAAATCCACACGCGCGTTCTGCCAAAAGCGTCATTTGCATGCATATCGTGTGGTTTTGCAGAAAACTGCAATCTCGTCTACCAAAAGTGTCGTATTCATGCTTAAAACGCGTTTTGGCACAAATCCAAGTGCGGGTGCTAAAAAGAGCAGCATTGGCACGCTTTTCACGTCGTTTGGTAGAAATCCACACGCGCGTTCTGCCAAAAGCGTCATTTGCATGCAAATCGTGTGGTTTTGCAGAAAACTGCAATCTCGTCTACCAAAAGTGTCGTAATTCATGCTTAAAACGCGTTTTGGCACAAATTCATGTGCGGGTTCTAAAAAGAGCAGCATTGGCATGCTTTTCACGTCGTTTGGTAGAAATCCACACGCGCGTTCTGCCAAAAGCGTCATTTGCATGCAAATCGTGTGGTTTTGCAGAAAACTGCATCCTCGTCTACCAAAAGTGTCGTATTCATGCTTAAAACGCGTTTTGGCACAAATCCTTGTGCGGGTGCTAAAAAGAGCAGCATTGGCATGCTTTTCACGTCGTTTGGTAGAAATCCACACGCGCGTTCTGCCAAAAGCGTCATTTGCATGCATATCGTGTGGTTTTGCAGAAAACTGCAATCTCGTCTACCAAAAGTGTCGTATTCATGCTTAAAACGCGTTTTGGCACAAATCCATGTGCGGGTTCTAAAAAGAGCAGCATTGGCATGCTTTTCACGTCGTTTGGTAGAAATCCACACGCGCGTTCTGCCAAAAGCGTCATTTGCATGCAAATCGTGTGGTTTTGCAGAAAACTGCAATCTCGTCTACGAAAAGTGTCGTATTCATGCTTAAAACGCGTTTTGGCACAAATTCATGTGCGGGTTCTAAAAAGAGCAGCATTCCCATGCTTTTCACGTCGTTTGGTAGAAATCCACACGCGCGTTCTGCCAAAAGCGTCATTTGCATGCATATCGTGTGGTTTTGCAGAAAACTGCATCCTCGTCTACCAAAAGTGTCGTATTCATGCTTAAAACGCGTTTTGGCACAAATCCATGTGCGGGTGCTAAAAAGAGCAGCATTGGCATGCTTTTCACGTCGTTTGGTAGAAATCCACACGCGCGTTCTGCCAAAAGCGTCATTTGCATGCATATCGTGTGGTTTTGCAGAAAACTGCAATCTCGTCTACCAAAAGTGTCGTATTCATGCTTAAAACGCGTTTTGGCACAAATCCAAGTGCGGGTGCTAAAAAGAGCAGCATTGGCACGCTTTTCACGTCGTTTGGTAGAAATCCACACGCGCGTCCAGCCAAAAGCGTCATTTGCATGCAAATCGTGTGGTTTTGCAGAAAACTGCAATCTCGTCTACCAAAAGTGTCGTATTGTCACGTGGTAGTGACGGCGAAGAAAGAAGCAGTACGGTGGAATACAAAACTAGCTTTTATTGGGCGAACCTGTGCCCACAAAACAGGCTACACTTATAGCAGAACGAAAGCGGCGAACACAGTCGGCGATCGTCGAGTATCTGATCAGCGGGTCAAGTGCGTCGGCTTTTATAGAGCAGACGTCGAATGTTCCAGATTAATCGTTCGGACCCGTGCGCCTTCCACAAAGTTCTACACCATTCGCGTTACGCGATCAAATCAGATAACACAAGGTTCGGCGACAACAGACAGCCAGGTAGAAGCATCGATAACTTTCCAGAAACATCGGATACATTCAGGCGCGTCCCTCGCTGTGCGATTACAGTTGTTGTTAACCGGCGAAACGTGGTTGCCCGATAAAGATAAGTACACGTGTCATTACCCCCCTCTTAAAAAGCATCGACCCGATGCTGCAAACAAACGAAATTAACAAAGAAAAGCACTCGTAGCAAAGAAAACAACAAACTAACGAAGTTCATCAGCGTCCGTAAAATGGTTTAAGGCGCACCACGTGGACCACTTCAGATCGTGCGCGGCGCCGCTGTGAGTGCGAAATGCCGTCTGGCACGACCTCATAGTCTAGTGCGCCAATACGTCGGATGACCTTGTAGGGTCCGAAATAGCGTCGCAGCAGCTTCTCACTGAGTCCTCGCCGGCGAATCGGGGTCCATACCCAAACACGGTCGCCGGGCTGGTACTCGACGAAGCGTCGTCGGAGGTTGTAGTGTCGGCTGTCGGTACGCTGCTGGGTCTTGATTCGTAGGCGGGCGAGCTGTCGGGCTTCTTCGGCGCGCTGGAGATAGGTAGCGACGTCAAGATTCTCCTCGTCAGTGACGTACGGCAGCATGGCGTCGAGCGTCGTCGTCGGGTTCCTGCCGTAAACCAACTTGAATGGCGTGATCTGTGTTGTTTCTTGCACCGCCGTGTTGTAGGCGAAGGTGACATACGGCAGGACCGCGTCCACGTCTTGTGTTCGACGTCGACGTACATCGCTAGCATGTCGGCGAGGGTCTTATTCAGCCGCTCCGTAAGACCATTCGTCTGCGGGTGGTAAGCCGTTGTCCTCCTGTGCCCTGTCTGACTGTATTTCAGAATGGCTTGGGTGAGCTCCGCTGTAAAGGCCGTTCCTCGGTCGGTGATGAGGACTTCTGGGG
>NW_027226041.1:0-27269 GCF_038994185.2 Dermacentor albipictus | reverse complement strand
GCAGCTCCTATGGAGCCAAGCTGAAAATGATTACTGCTCATTACTGGTCTCCTTTGTGTTTATTTTGTCTTCCCATTGGTTTGAGTACGGTTACTGCTGGTGGATGCAAGACACGCACTGAACCTTGTGCATTGCTCAAACAGGCAGTCGCCACATTCTCCCACTTCTTGTCTTTCCAGTGAGCTGTAAAGCTTCAACCATTGTTTCTTGACATGAGCTCAGTGCTTTTTTTTCTTCATTCTTTTTTTTTTCTTCAGCTGAAGTCGCTCCTATATGTAAGTGCAACATACTCTCTTTAGCATGTTCTGAACTCTGCGAGGGGAAATTTTCACAATACTAATCTTCTCCACACAAGCCACTGGCCGTTTCAGTTTCTCGGCAACTGTGAATAATGGTCAGTGTGTGTGTATCGTTGTGTGCGTCGTGTTACACATTATTGAGCAGTTCCATTTGATACACAAGAGCATATATGTGAGCATGTCTTTGTCATACATGTGCAGTCATCTCCATTGCCTAGAATAGCCTTTCCATCAAGCTGCACTTATCAGATCATGCTTTCATTGTCATATCTTTGCCAAAGCCACCTATATGCTTGACATTGAGCTAGAGTTGTTAATGGCATGGTGACAGCTTGTTTGTCAAGCTAGAGTGCTTGAATTATAAGCCTAGGCACTAGCAGCCAAGTGTATTTCCTTTAATACATGTTTGTAGCATCATTACCAAACTAAAGAAAAGGAAGTTTATTGACTGAAAATCATCAGCTTATGTCACTTGTCTTGAAACATGTCAGCCTATTACTACCCGCCCAACAGTTTTCAAAGAAAGAATTGTTTTGTAAATGTTTATGACAGAACAAAAACATTAATTTTTCACAAAACATACCTTTAACTGTTCTTTGCCACGAAAAATATGACCGGCATCTCTGCACACGGTTAATTGTGAGTCAGATTACCGTTCTCTAGTTTGAATGGCAGGTTAATGACACTGGCCATTGCTTGAGGCACCTTTTTAAGCTCCCCTCAATCATGGAAAGGATATGTTCTCATAAAACACAGAAATTGAAGCAGCTGAACATTGGCCACCATTGTTGCTATCTTTGAGATGTGAGGTGGGGAGTCAATATTGCAAGGCATTGTAGCAAACAGTTAGCACTGTATTGAGAAAAAAGGCTAATGTTGCATTGAAAAATTTTCTTCGCAAATATGGATGTTATGCAGTGTCATCCTCATCGAAATTTGAAAATGCTTTGTGGCTGGTGTATTTTGTAATGGTAACAATTCGGTATAGATATTGTAAAAAAAAATCAAGCTTCAAGTATCAAATCGATTACTGAATTTTCCTAACCATTTGGAAGTAACAAAAGGAAAGAAACATGGACAATCTGAAATTAATTTGGCAGAGTTGCTTGCAAATTATAAAAAATGAGCTTGCCACAGTTCTTTGGTTTACAACAGGACACTTAAAAGCAGCTGGCAGGCTGCATGCATGAGCTAGCCAGGCTCCATTGATTGTTGCAAGCTACCTATTTAACCTTAATTGCATGCTCGAAAAAAAAAAATCATTGATCAAGTCCTAAACTGACACTAGGATCTGAATTGGAAGTATACATTTCTGTTGGGAATTTCAAATATTTGCACACTCCTTTACTATATAGACTTCTGCTATAGCAGAAAAAAAGTTTGTGCATATATTGAAAAGTAAGTGGTCTTGGGCATTGAAGTGTCAACTGCTTTCACCTGGAGTTTGCATTGCCTAGTTTCCTGTCCTCTGAATCTTTCCTTTTTGTTTTTCATCCTACACAAGCCCTATTATAGTGCTTTTACTCTAGTAATCAGTGCTTTCTCTGTATCCAGCTAGGCTGCTCTTCAACAGCATTAATGGGTTTCTCTCCAGTAACTTCTGTTCAAACCAGAAAGCTGGGTTATCTCACTTGGCAACTAGACATTTCAACATCGCACCAAACTGTCATGTACGGCCATGTCATGAAAAGCAAGCATCTTAAACTTTTTCATGAGCACATGTTCTTTCATCTAGCCGATCCTTAGTAAGCACACGAAGGCTGGCCATAGCTCACAACGCGTATCTGTGCCTGTTCTCAAATGCGCATGAGAAGCGGGCATAACTTCTGTGTTGTCTGGATGTCACAAGTGCTGCGATAGTAGTAGAAGTTGCACTGTTAACAAAAGTCTTGTGGGAAGCACAGGTTACACAAGCTTGATGAGAAGCACCACAGTGCTTTTCATAAGCTCACTTCATGAAGTTTTTAAGACCTACTAGACATTTATACTATGTGACGCACTACACACTTCACGGGTTCTTTAGTGTTTGGGTACAGAACAGCCTTGACTCTTACAAGAAAGGAACACTGTACATAACTGGCACGCAAAAATACTGAACAAACCTTACACAGCATGACCGAGGCGCTGTTTCACTGTGGTTCGCAATCTTAGTCAACAACACTGCCGTCAGGAGTTAACCAGCAGTTACCATGTCCCACGCCTTCCTTCCCTCTCTTAATTCTGCTTGCAGCACTCCCGTGCACTTGTAATTTTTGTAAGATTGTCAGATTGTAGAAGTCTTTCGTCAACATTTACCATGTAGGGCATGATGTGCGTTGCAAAGCTGTGACTTATTACACCAAAACGGCCCTTTGCAACCTGCATATTTTAGATTTTTCACATTTGTGTGGATGTGCGTAGCATCGGGCTTTTGACTGGTTGACTGGTGGCGATGCATCTAAGCTCAACACAGTTGAAACGCTATAAATCTGCTCTTTGTCGTGTGCAGGTGTTGCCTTGTTCTGTCTTGTTTTGGTGACTTGTTGAATGTTGACTGTGCCCTTATTGTCAACAGAAAATGAAAGTGGTCCTGTGTCCTCTCTCATTTATTGTTGTCAGTGCCGTTCTTGCAGATTCAATGGGTGTGGGTGGGTGCGTGAAGTGACTGCCGCCTTGTCATCCCCCCTGGTAACTCATGCGCCTTGAATCAAAGCTTTGTCAAGATCACTTGAAGGAGGTTGAAGAGAAAAAGCTGTCACACCAAATATGCTTGACTTTGGTGAATTGGCTGCTTTTTCATGGGCAGAGTTGCCACGTCCCAGAACTCTGAACGCAGTGACATTTTCAAAAGCAGCAAAAAGCCAGTCAGTCAGTCTAGGCCTCAGATTACAAACACAGTTTAAGAGCAAATAAAGTTGCCAAAAGAACTCTCGCTCCAATTTGTCCAATGCAGGAATGCTCTACATGTTTAAGTGATGGCCAGATATTTGATTTTAACCATGAAAGATTGAACTTTGTAATGTATTTAAGTGCGTGCTATTCTAGTGTGAAGTATTGCATTGCTGCAATTACAGATATTGATTTCAAAAATAGCTAAACAATAGAGGAGCCAAAATTTTCATAATTAACAAGCTCCAAAGCTACCCATTTTGGCACAAGGTGGCCAACCTGACAACTCTGCTCATAACTACCATGTAGGTTTACATTGTGGCAGCCGTCACATCACGCTAGCACTCAAGTTGCGCGACAGGTCATAAGTGTAGACGTGTTGCTATATTGCATTTTCTTTAGATCCAGTGCTTGCTTTGCTTGTGCTTTCTAGTGTAAGTCTTTCACTTCAGTTGCAGTAAAAAGGACAGTGTCTGACCTCCTGCACGTGTGGTAAACCAGTGTGCATAGTAGTGCATGCGCTGCCTCTATTAGCTCTTTGGTGAATATCGCCTGCAGTCTCATCGTCGTTGCTCACTCACTTGTACATAGAACATTGTGCAAAGCAAAAGAATTATGTGAAGATACTACGATGAAAAATAAGTGATGGCTGATAGTGTCATGGCTTGCCAGAAATGCCAGCAACGACACGGGGCAAAGCATTTCAGCTATTGAGGGTTGCCACTGGACGAACACAGAACATGGCGAAATGACGGTAACCTTGCATTAATTTCTTTATTCCTTTCACCAGCCTTTTTTTTTACACCATGTTATTTATGAGCTGTTAGAGCCAAAGAATTTATAAGATGCAAACCTATTAATTAATATTATTATTATTATTGACTCCATTGTTGGTGAGCATTACTGTACATAATGAGCCAGCCTGTGGGACCGGGCAATAAACGGTTATGATTTCTCAAAAAATGAGCTCTGTCTTGTTTTGTGTCAATTCCTTTCATCATTACAAGGACCTTATAAGCAGGAAAAAACTGTTTGTCTGCAAGACCCATCATATTGTTGTTCAATCTAACATAAGCATTGCAAGCAAAAAGCACTTCCTTTTTAAGCACAGAAATGACAGTCTTGATTCATGTATTCTGTGTTAAATATGCATTCCGGTGACACAGTATTTCATGACATAACTTATATTCTCTTGTAGCTACAATATTCCAGAAATTGGACGCATCACACATCTCTAGAAGGTATGCAAGCTCCAGGGTCAACAAGCTTCGTAGTACATATCATGAGTGAAAAAAAACTTGAACTTTCCATGCGGAAGAGAGTGACTTGCGGTATCATCATGCAAGTAATAGTCGCCTTTGCTTTACAAGGCGAACATCTAAACTTCGCAAGCAAGCAGAGAATTAGTACCTCACATCGAGATTTCTGTAATAAAATTTTATTATTGTAGAGGCTTCTACAACAAATCTTTATGATTGCTATAACGTAGACACTATGTTGTCACGTTGTAGTGACTGTGAATAACAACGCAGTGTCAAAACTGAGTTACAAATTTAACTGTGTATGGGTGAACTACCCAGCAAAACAAGTAACACTCCAGCATAACGATGGCGGCGAGCAAAGTCGGTGATCGTAGAAAATCTGAACTGCGGGTCAAGCGTGTCGGCTTTTATACATGACTCGTGGAAGATTCCAGCGTAATCGCTGGTGTCCGCGTGCCTTCCAGAAAGTACTACACAACTCGCGTGGCGCGTATAGAAAGATTACCAAGATGCGACCAGCGATAACATTCCAGAAACTTCAGATACAGAAAGGTGGGTCTTGCGCAGGGCTATAGACCAGAACACGATAGTCTCGAACCGGATTGGCTGAGCGCATACTCCAGAACCCAGCGACCGGCCGCCATCTCCCGTGAGCTGCCAAGACGCGTTCGCGTGCATGTAGCGCCTGCGTGTTACGAGGTGTTCAATCGTTAAGTATGTCTGTGCCCGCAACATCCAAGTACCGAACATCATCGGGGCGTCACTTCGTCATGTATGGATGTGCAAGTAACCAGCGAAAACGAAGCAGGTTGCAGAGCACCGTTTGCGACGAACACGATGTACATACGTCGAGAGCTGTGCCGCTGTGGCATATTCAGCCGTGCATGTCCTCTTGTCTCTGGATGTATATATCTGTGCGTGTCTCTCTATGTGTATGTGTCTGTCTACTGGCCTCGATTACACAAAGGCCTGAGGTGGGCTTCGTACAGCGGCTCTCGCCGTTGAACTCCGCATCTGATTCACAAGTAAATGCCGCGAAAATGTTCGCACTGCTACATACAAAGTTCTGACGCTCATGACAATCGAACTCATGCGTAACAGATTGAATTCCGTCCACTGGCGTTAGTGACCACGAAATTTCACAATACCTTTCAGCAACTACTCGAAACCTTTAAGTGTAAAAGCTGGTTTGTGTTGCTTGTCGTTACTGGCCAGAGGGCAATAGCGGCGATGTTTTTTAAAAAAAAAGGTATGCATAAATTGCACAGTAGATCCGACACGGCTGAACAAATGTTAATTCATTCTTCCGCCGTCCCGAGACAAAAAATGGACACGTCTGGGCAGCCGCGTACGTGCGCTACGCTTACTCGAACCTACGACATGCCTCCTGTTTTCAAGGTGCGGGCCGCGACATTTTTCCAGGCACTACAACGCGGAGGTAAATGCGCATATTGCAAGGCTTTTACTAGTTCATGACGTATTGTCAGACGTGCAAATCAAAGTGGAATAGCCGCAGAACCAATGTTTCCGCATGCGAACGTAACACGGACTTATCCGAACGATCCGCTCCGCCTGCGGACGTTGCGCTTGCCACAGCCATTCCGATTTGCAGCACAATCTTGCCGAGAAGCTGAAGTTCACTAACTAAATTCGCTAGCTAAAATTCACCATCACGTCCTTCGTGAGTTCTTCAAAGAAATCTCAAAGCGCAAGCACTGCGTCTACGTGCGGTCGCCTCGCTTTGCAGCTCGGAGCCGTTGGAGCAGCAGGTGGCGCCACCATGCTTCGATAACGGAGGTAAAGTAATCAGCAATGGGTATTAGTAAGAGGCGATTGGAGGATTGGTGGAATAACGGTAAGTAAACGACAAAAAACGGAGACGTACAAAAACACAGTTCGCAATGGGGGATCAGAAAATTTGGTTGTGGGAGTCCATATAGCGTTTTTTTTTTTTTATGGTTTAACCTAGGCAGGACATTAGGCAGTATAATAGCAAGAACTTGGTGGCGCAACCCACCACCGCGTTCCAAAGGGAACGCTCATAACTACATACGTACACCCATCCATCCAATGGCGCCACTCAATTTTTTTCGGTGTTCTGGTGTATAACGTTTAACCAGAGAAACATAGATTAGTGTATGTGTCAATGTCCCCTCTTGAAAAGCGTCGTCCCGATGCTGCAAACACAAAAGCGAAAAACAAAGGTATACCCGGCCGTTGTAAAGAAAAAAAAATTGCTGGCTTTCCCGTAATTGAGAGTTGATGTAAGCATGAAATGGCAACGGGCAAAGCAGCTTGGTTGGCAATGACACGAGCCACATTACTGTCCTTATGATAGTGCACTGGATAACTGAAAGCAGCCGTTTATAATACAGAAGCTGCTTAGTTGAGCGGACGTACAGTTGGGAACGATATTACGTTTACATATGAACTGTCAGATAAACGTAAGATGTTCTTTTCAGAAATCGGACTCGAGAATAATTTCTTTTGTTTACGCCCCTAGAAGAAAAGAAAGCTGAAGGACGCAGCTACCTTCTTTCTTTTATTAAATAAATTCTGGCGTTTTGCGTCTGGCGATATGATTATGAGGAACCCTGTTCAGTTCTCACCACCTGGGGTTCTTTAACGTTCACCTAAACAGAAGTACACGAGTGTTTTGTTCATTTCGGTCTCATCGAATTCCGCGACCTGGTTTGAACTCGGGAGCTGGAGTTCAGCAGCGCAACCCCTTAACCACTATGTAACCAACAATTAGGCGACCGTGCCGCATTTTGCAGCGAAGCTGTCTGCGCCTAGGATCTGGCGGATCGCATTCGCGTGTAGACGAACAGTTTTTCATTCGTGGGCCGATCCCAAGATTAGTGCAATATCGGGCCGAGCCGCGGCGAAGATACAGTTCGCCATTAAGGGGCCCACATAGACAGCTTCGCTGGTCATCTTTCTTCACAGAGTGGAAGGGCACTGAGCTTTTATTTCTTTTTTTGTTAAGCATGGGCTGGACCAAAAATTTCTTACGGCTTAAGGGCCAAACAATAGCACATATAATGGCTACCTAAAGCTGTTTTCGGCGCCCGAAGTCTGACTGAAATTAAAGAACCCGTACCAATTACACCGTATTCTGTTACGCGAGGAAGACGGAAACATGAATGGAATGTTGCACTCCAGATTTTTTTTTCTTTTTCTATAAGAACACTTCCCGATACTTCCCGTAAATCTGAGTACAGGGCGCCGGATGGGGTAGATATGTTTTATTTGTTTGAAGCGGCAAGCAGGGAGTTTACATATGTTTTTCTGTCTGCATTTCGCAAGACGTATTGATGGAAAACTAATTGCGCAAAAATACTCGCGGGAGATACATGCTGCCTGAAGATTAAGAAAAATATTTGTTCTCCAAAGGGAACCGTACAATAACATAGTAGAATGAAAGCCGACACTGCGGCCGCAATACGCGCACGATCACCGAACGCCATTAAAAAAATGAAACAAAGAAGAGAAAGAACAGCATCTATACCTAAGGCATAAATTAATACATGTCATATGCACTTATAAACACTGTTTGAGCCATCTGAACGCATATACCAGCGCTCAAGTAGTACGAATGACCCTTCCGAGCAGAATTGCTAGCGGCTTCCGACGGTGCGACCTTGATGCGGCACAACTCACTTCGATCGCAGCGCCGCCACAGTACTTAACGTCGTCGCGCTCCTCACTCAGCTTGCTAGCTAGCTAGCTAGCTAGCTAGCTAGATAGCTAGATAGATAGATAGATAGATAGATAGATAGATAGATAGATAGATAGATAGATAGATAGATAGATAGATAGATAGATAGATAGATAGATAGATTCAAAGTGCCCAAACTATGCTACAACGCTAAACGCATTAAAACATAAAACAGCGTCTATTCGCTTGCGCCCCCGAGTTCTTTGGCTCCTGCGCGCGCAAGGAGTGGCTTTACCGCATACCTCTGGAACAACATGGTAGACCTGAGCGACTCCGCTCGCTTGGCCCCTGTGCACGTATCTGGCCCCTGTGCACCACAGCAAGAATTCCAGTTGAAGATCCTGGTGACGTACCAACTATCTCTGTGGACGGTGTTGTGTGTATGCTGCGTAAACTCGCAGATAAAAAATCCGCGGGTCCCGATGGGCTTCCAAATGCCTTTTTGAAGCGTTTTGCAGCACAGGTATCTGTTTTCTTAACGAGGATCTTTCAAGTCTCGTTACTATCGGGAGATGTACCGGAGGACTGGAGGATGGCCCGCGTTGTGCCAATTCTAAAAAAAGGGGACAAGCTAACCATTTCTAATTATCGGCCAATCTCAATCACTTCCTCTTGTTGCAAGCTGCTTGAACACATAGTATCGGGTTATCTTAACTCTTATCTTGCTGAAAATAACATTTTATCACCTGCACAACATGGCTTTCGGAAAGAAATGTCCACTGTGACACAGTTAGTTACAACAATTCATGATTTTTCTGTTGTGCTTGATAAATCGGGGCAGATTGATGTACTTATTTTAGATTTCCGCAAGGCATTTGACACAGTTCCCCACAGTAAACTTATTTATAAACTGGAAAGTATTGGCGTCCCTACTTACCTTGTTAATTGGATTAATGCTTATTTAAAACACAGGACACAGTACGTGGAGGTTAACGGTTGTAAATCTGAAGTGCTTCCAGTTACGTCAGGTGTACCCCAAGGAAGCGTTTTAGGCCCACTGCTATTCTTAATTTATATTAATGATTTGCCGGCTGCTATTTCCGAAAATGTCTCTGTCAAGCTTTTTGCAGATGACTGCATTCTCTTCAAGAGCATAAACGAGCGTAATGATCATTACCTCTTACAAAATTCACTATTAGCTGTTCATCAATGGTGCCTTAAATGGAATATGCAACTTAACCTAGATAAAACTGTCCTCTTGCGAATTTCGCGCAAAAAACAGGTTTCTCCTTTCTCTTACAGCCTTCTAAATCATTCTATTATGGAGGTCACACATCATAAATACTTAGGGGTTACAATAACAAACGATTTAACTTGGTCTGAGCATATTTCAGACATTTGTTCCTCATCATTTTCCAAGCTGTGCTTTCTGAGGCGGAAGCTTAGAGGCGCTCCAAGTAAGCTTAAACGTCTTGCATACATAACATTCATCAGATCAAAATTAGAGTACGCGTCGGTCTTATGGGACCCGTTCATAAAGAAGGACATTTACCAGCTTGAGATGGTGCAAAGGAAAGCGATTAGGTTTACTTATAACAAATACAGAAGGCTTGATTCACCTACGACACTAATGAAAACAAATAACATCCAACTACTTCAAGTACGTAGGAAAATGTCCCGTTTGTTGTTTTTGCATAACCTTTTAGCACATAAACTAAACATTTCGCATCCCACAGAACTTAAACAGTTATCGTCTAGACGAACACACCACACAGGAAGTCATTTACTGGAACCAATTTTTGCAAGAACTGAAACATTCAAACACAGTTTTTTTCCGAGGACCGTTTCCGACTGGAACTGTCTTCCAGGGGCCATCTTCCAGTCCGCTAATTTTGTTAAAGCTCTAGAAGAGCATTTGTTTGAGTGAATGAGAGCTGCATATGTGCGAAAGCATATATATATATGAATATGTACATGTGTATACATATTTTTCTGCTTGTCTGTTAGCGGCAATCTGTTAAACTGCCGTTCTTTCTTTTTATTTTTTGATGTTCCAGTGTATTTACATGCCTTGTATAGCCCCTCCTGCATGGGCCATAACTGTTGGCCTGCAGTATTCTGAAATAAATAAATAAATCTTGTCGCCCCTGTGGCGGATAATTGTAGACAGCGCCATGAATGGGATCAACCCACGAAAACAGCGAGATAGGCTCTGCCGCCTAAAAGTGGCTGGACTCGGAGAAGAATGCATTGCGATAAGAAGACCATAGATATTTACAAATACGGCAAGAAGTAAAAGTAGGGAAGTCTGTACGATAACACAGATGACAGTACCTTGCTGTTTGATGCCCGAGCTTGACGTTACGTGGATCTGTATAGATATCTAGAGAACAAAACTTGCTTACGAAATCTGTCATATCTCAAAAAAAAAAGAAAGCTAAACGATTTTCCCGGAATCTATATGATCCCTACAAACTACAAACTTAAGGCACGCATCCATGTAGTTTCTGTACAGATCCCTACTAACAACAAAGCTTGGGGAAGCCGGAATTTTTTTTTCTTCACATTGGTCGGTAGATATGGTCTAAGATGGGGCCTGAAACGATTCACAAAGATGTGCCATCGAACTCTTGATTAATATACGAAAAAGTATGTTAACTGGAACATGTAGCAGATCATGGTACCTTGCGAATTTGCATTTTCGGAAAACGCACTCTATTTCTGCAATTTCAACTTGCTGCCCCCTCCCGCCTAGTTAGGAAGCTAATTAGTGGCATTTTCTTATTTATTATTTGTATTGGCGATATAATCTCGCAAATTCTCATGTCCATCGCTGCTATGAAGCTTCTTCTGCAGAAATTATCTCTTTTATTGTCTCAACCTCATATTTTCAAAATCAGAGCGTCGCAGAAAGAACCAGTATGCTGGAGTTGATTACGCAGATATCACATTGCCTTTTACTCATGCACCATCTCCGTCATGTGAAGTGAGAGCGCCGAGAGAAAAGCCTAGCGATTTAGCGCGAGAAAAGATAGAGGAGGGATATGGGATCTTCGGCTCTGCGCAACAGATTGCCTGCGCAGCTGTGACGTACACTAATTAGCAGAGCGTTATTGCCGTAACTAAAAATGCCACTACTTCGCACATTCCGTGAAATTTCATTCGCCTATTCTTACACCGTGATATACCCTGAACTTGAACCGCAACTATCCGAACAGTCACCTTGCAGAAATCAGGCAGACTTTCGCCAAATAGATTGTACAGCATGGAGAGCTCGTGTCTTATTATTTTAATAACAATCCATTTTATTAACGATAGCTCAGAGGACATCGCCGGACCAGTGTAGATTATGTGGCACGATCCAATATTTTATTCGTGTTCAAATCTTGATCTCAGAACGAAACAGGCCTTTGTCGTTTAAACTCACTTCACAAAATCTCCGGTATGGTGGCCTCACCTGGCGAGCTTAACAAGAAACAAACACTCCGTTGTATAACAAGTTTCACAAAGGTGGCGCTAGGTTATTGTCAAAACTTGGAATTGGGTTGCGAAACGACCAGCCATGGAGGAAAGAAACAAAAAGGGAGAGGCCCTGACGTTACGTTCTTGAAGCCGGAAGGTAGTGACTACAGTGACGGTGCCCGGCACTTTAACATATACACTACAGTGACGGGGCCCGGTACTTTAACATATACACTACAGTGACGGGGCCCGGCGCTTTAACCTCAGCCCTGCAGTCAACACTGTAGCGACGTCAATGGCCGCACTTCTTTCAAACATTCTATCAGTGATGCCAACCCTAGGGATTTATCCCTAGATCTAGAGATTTTTTCTTTGCTTTAGGGATCTAGCGTCTTTTTGTGAAATCTAGGGATTTTAAGAGTCCGTATAATGGGCCTTTTTCATGGGTGCCTTGTGCGCATGCGCACCGGAAGTGCTCTGACAGCGACACTAGCGGCGAGCGCCCGAAACATTTTTGGTGACATCCGGCAAAGAACGTACGTACGGGCTCTCCGTGTTGGCCGCGCTGCTCCTTGGCAGGCAGGATCATAGCTTTTTTTTTTTTGCGATGCCACAGCGATGTGCTGCCGTAGGCTGCAGTAATGCCAGCGGAAAGCCTCCAAATGTGCGATTTTTTAGATTTCCTGCCGCGACACTTCAGGCAACGAGACGAAAGAAATGGGTGCAAGCAATACATCGCGTCAACGCCGACGGATCGCCGTGGGAACCGACAGCGAACTCCCGCGTCTGCAGCAATCACTTCGTAACAGGTAAAGAAACAGTGACTTGATATTCCTTATTACTTGATGAACAGCGTGTCTGTTGAGCGCATAAGTGTAACTTCGAGCCCTTTCCGAGCGGGACCGTGGCAGGTCGGCGATCGTGCATTTGTTTAGTACGCAGTTTCGGTTGTGTTAGCGCAGTGTGTCCTGTGTCGTACTCGCGTTAATAACAGAAACACTCAAGCTGTTTAACCGTCACATTTTATTTCAGGAGCGCCCTCCCGCTTTATGCCCCACCCGGACTACGTACCATCGGTTTTCAAGCACACGCCAATGAGATGCCCTGTGTCAATCGCTCGCTTTGACAGAGTGAAGAAACGGCAAGGTATAGGCTGTGTGTGACGCTGTTTGAGATTCGTCAACTGTCAGCATTTACGACCTTGCAGTAATCTTTCTTCATTTTGTATTCGGCACTTGATATTATTTTTCATTATCATGAAATCGCCCGTGTAATGCTGAATACGCCGGCTGTCGTGCGATTGCCGATGCTAAGCAGCATCGTGCAGTACTTGCGAGTGAAGCTTCTTGAATAGCGAATGTTGATTGCTCTTTCTGCCGCAATATAACTCGCGCTTTCGTCTTGCGCGAGTCAGTTACGGTATCGGCGGCAAGATGCTCCCTTCTCCAAACACCAACCAATTTTTAATGAGTCTTTATCTAGCAAAGGGAGATTAAGTGGTCACTTATTTATGAGTAGTACAGAGTTTTTATATTTGATGTTGCGCCTATCTTATTAGTCTTAAATAGCACATTGTTACACTGTCGCGAAATATATTTTAATGTTATTTATCAGCTTCAAGACTGGCAAATGCAAGTGGCCAAGCCAGCAGCGGTGCAACCACATCAGCTGTTGGACAGAGGACTCCACCGAGTATAGCAGCAGGCCAAAATAGGACACCACAGGATTGTCAACCAGTTGCCGGGGCATCTACTCCACCTCTTGGTCAAGGAACACCATTAAGCAGAGCAGCAAGTGCAATGTCATTAGGCTCTACGACCTGTGAAGATGGTGCAGTATTGCGTAGTGTACCAGCTGAACACGAAAAGAGCTGCCAGACGGATAATTTCTCTCTAGAGCGTATTATGCTGCTTGAAAGCCAATTAAGTGCAGAAAGAAAGAAGGTGCAAAAGCTAGAAGTACAGCTAAAAGCTGCTGAGGAACAGACAATACAGTGGAAAGCACATTACTACGAGCTGAAGGCTACAACACTGTGCCTCGATAACATGCAAGGTACTGAGCATATGTTGTATTACACAGGATTGCCTTCTGTGCAAGTGTTTTACGATATACTAAATTTAGTTTTGAACAATAACCCTCGGTTTGCAATAGACATAAAGAGCAGGTCACTCACTGCTGCCGAGCAGATGTATGCAGTACTGGTTCGCTTAAGGACAGGTATGGCCACACGAGAGATTGCTCGCAATTTTTTAATTTCAATGCCCTCATTCAGTCGTATATTTTCAGAATGGGTACTTATATTGCAGAAGGTTCTCACTGAAATAACCAGCTTCCCCACACTTCCTGAAGTACAACAGCACATGCCACTTCATTTTAGACGGTACCCAAACACACGTATAATACTTGACACAACAGAAATTCGTATACAAAAGCCCTCAAGCTTAACTGCCCAAAGACGAACTTTCTCCCACTACAAGTTCGCAAACACAATGAAATGTGTTGTAGGTGCAACACCTGACTGCTATGTTAGCTTTGTGTCGCCATTATATGGGGGAAGTACCAGTGACAGAGCTATTGTGCAACAGTCTGGAGTACTTGATCTATTCGAATCAGGAGATGGCATCATGGTTGACAAGGGATTCAAGGTAGATGACCTTCTGCCACGTGGTGTTGTCCTTCATATGCCTCCATTTCGTATTCCTGGAGAAGCGCAGATGAGTGCCAAGGATGTTGAAGCCACAAAGCATGTTGCAAGTGCACGGGTGCACATTGAAAGGGTCATAAGAAGAATCAAGGAGTTCCATTTATTGGACAGACCCTTACCTATAAACATGTTAGACATAGCAGATGCAATTTTCACAACATGTGCATTTCTCTCAAACTTTAGGCGACCACTAATAAATAATGGGAAGGAAGTGGAGACAGACACCATGTAATAGAACACGAAAGCATGCGGTATATTTATTCGGAGCACCTAAAAGGTGTCATCATGCACTAAAGTTTTATGATGCAAAGGAACGCACTATGTGCGTGTCAGCCTTCTGATAGTCATCTTCAGATGGTCCTCATCACAATGGTCAACTAGATAAAACCCCACAGCATACTTCTTGAAGGACACGTAGCCTGCACCTGTAGTGTAAAGAAATCCAAGGCGTCGGATACGTCGTGTCATGAGTTCTGGAATAATAGCAGCCTTATAGAAGTACACCAGGCCCTGAAGTATGTCTTTCCAAATTTCTGCGTCAAAATATATACGTTCCACTGATATGCAGTCTTGCAGGTCAGCATGGTCTGTGAAGACTACAAAGTCGCACCATGGCTTCTTCGCGACTCCCATCTGTCCTTGTACTTGGTAGTAATAATAATGGTCTTTCTTCAGGGTGACCTCACCATTAGTTACTGCCAAGTAAAAACCTTTGTCAGCGCAGGCGTCGACAACTCTTTGGCCAGCTTTCGAAGCGGGGCACTTCACTTCTAGAAGGCCATCCTCACTGCCATCTCTCACAAGGCGATCGGGCGATGCGGCGATGAAAGAATGCAATTCATGAATATGCAATCCTGTTTCCAGGACATCTATATTTTTGTCATATAGCTGCATGAATTCTAGATATTTTTGAACTGCTTTTGCTTCATTTTGTATTCCGTAGAGCCTGGGGTCACCACTCTTCATTATTTCTTTGCGAGGATAAAGTATTTCTTTAACAAGCCCTTCTGGCTTCAGGCAGTGCAGTATTCTGCGGAACTTTGAAGCAGTTAGCTTCCCGGTTCTTTCTGCGAACCATAGAGGGTTCTTATCCTGGCCTACAGTCTTTGCACAGATATCTGCCCTCTCGGTAGCTGTGAGCGACACCTGCTCCTTGAAATATTCATCGATCAATGTGAGGCACTTCTGCGAATTCATGTCCTCTGTGTCGTTGATGGGGCTCGCATTTTTCACTGGTGCTGGCCTCTCTGTGTAACGGTTCCACACCAGCTCAGGTGCATGTGTTGCAATCGCACTCCTGAACTTCAACAGCCCAGCCTGCCCAGCTGTTCTCAAATGAGGAGGAAGTTGTCGCTTAGCCTTAACGGGCACCGTCTTGTTAATCACATGTTTCTTAAAGGTGATGTCCACCAAGGGTTTGGTCAGCAAATGGTTTTGTCCTGAAAATAACAAAATGCGGGGACTTGTATACAGTTCATACACATGTTTTATAAAGCTTACTGGCCAAGATCTATTTTGACATTTGATTACACATGCGGTTATTTTGCACTAATGATGGACACTGCAAACTCCTGTGAATCCGATCAGCATGCTAGCTCACCTCTTTTCAAATACAGTGTTTCTCTATCAGCATGCTTACATTCTACATTAAGGTACCATTACAAGGAAGAGTGTAGATACCAGACCAAAGCTCCTTTTGAAGTCATTTGTCACATCGTCTTGTGTTCTACCACATACGTCCCTCCTTATTCTGTTCGCTGCATTTTACCTGATTAACTTGAACTGTGTTCTGAATAAAAACATTCACCTTACCTTGTGTTGGTGCCATCCATCTGCACGGGACACTCGTACAAGACGGCCTCTGGATACTTCGTATGGCAAACAGCAATGCAGCTATATGCTGGCACCTTTGGCTTTGACTAGGAAAATCAGAAGAAAAAAGTATTCACATTTAGATGCCTGTTAAATGCTCCTGTGAGTGGGCAAAACAAACGGAAAGAGAAAGCTAATGTTCGTTACAGAATATATATTTAAGAGAGCACGTTGTTGGGCGAGTCGGTCGTACATACTTAATACTTTAAATATATATTTAAGAAACGCGGACTCGCTGCACTACATTGAAGTGCGAGCGTACATTGATTTTCATTCTTTTTCTTTTCTAGCTGCACGGGCAAGGTTCTCGAAGGCGCTGTTATCCGTGCATGATATAGATAGCTTAAACGGTTTATGCACGGTCGGGTTGTTTTTTTTGTGTGTGTGTAAATACGGTAGAACATCAAATAATCGCCAGAACTATTCGCCGCGAACTACTCTTCGCAAGGTCATATAGGCCCGAACCAGTGACATGTGAATGCTTTTACGGCACGCATCGCCCACAGCCTGTGGCTCGACTCACTTTGTAAACGAAAAATGAATGTTTCCCGACAGCGAGCCGTAGCGGTGCCTGCACGTAGAGACGGTGAAAGCGCTGCCACCTCGCGAACGCACCGTTGTTAGGACACCGTTTTCTACATCGTCGTTCAGTGTTATATCATAAGGGCGGACAGCAAATTCGTGCACAGCATTTCACGTCTCTAAAAAATGTACTTACCCAGCAACGCAATCGCAGTATGCTTGGACGACGGCCCCTGCTCCGCCTTTAGCAAGCGCTACGACTTGCTTGTAGTGGCCAGCTTTCATCGAGCACAAACATATGCTGCGCAACACAAGTTCGGTCCCTGTTGGTTGTCCGCACATCAAATACTCGATCCGGCGAATGTACCTTTCCTCTTTGAACATCCAGCCTTTATGCAACTGCCGGTGCGACTCGCCGAAATGGCTGTCGATCATGTTGTCAGTCACTGGCGGCACCAACTCCAAATCGCAGCTCCACTGACCGCCGGAGTCGTGAAGTTTCTTGAAGTCTTCAATAGAAAACATGTCGAAGAAAGCTTCGCAAGAGTCGACAGGCGGTTGCGAAAATCAGCGGTGACGATGCAAGCGTACTGTGTAAACTTTAAACAGCAGCAGTCACAGCACAACGCAAAGCAACAAAGAGTGTCATGCCGCCGCGTCAACCGAGAGCCACCGTATTTGCTTTCGGCTCTCGCCGCTAGAGGCGCTCTCCCATCGTGAAAAAGGTCAATTGTTACTTTCAGCGGCCTCAAGGCAGACGTATCTGATTATATTGCCTTCTAAACACAAAATACTATGAAAAATGCTATATCATGAGAAGCCAACAATCACTGACACCAAGGACAACATAGTGGAATTACTTGTGCTTAACAAATGTAATGAAGAAACGATAAATTAATGGAAGTTAAGGTGAATGAAAAAACAACTTGCCGCAGGTGAGAACCGAACCCACAACCTTCGCATTTCGCGTGCGATGCTCTACCAATTGAGCTACCGCGGCGCTGTTTCCCCATCCACTTTCTTGGGTATGTATGTGTACTAGTAAAACCCTGGGAGTGTTAGCCAGCGCCATCACTCACAGACCTTGGCAGCGGACGTGGAACGTCCTTGTTGCCGCAGGCGTCACGAGAACGTGATCTTTTTGGGTGAAGGCAACTGGTCAATAAACCCACATATGCTACCTGAAGGCATCAATGTTGCCGGATTCGTTGATGTTCTATCTACAACTAGCAACATTAAATTTTGGGGGATGTCAGTTTCTCGTGATGTCATTTCTTAGTCGCTCCAACTACTGTTTGACAATCTTTGATTGAGAATTTGATAAATAAAGAACTGTGCGGTGAGGGACGCCATTTCACCGCTTCTGAGTGTTCTATTTGAGGTGAGAAGGGGACTTTAACGAAGTCCAACATGTTCGTTTTTCTGTGCGCATCATAAAAAGACTGTTAATGTTGTCTGAATAAAATACCTTGATGTGATGACGGGGCTTAGCAGACAATGTCCAACTCTTTCAACTTGGGACCATTCTTTTGTTAAAGGGCTGCATGGGTTCTTTGCGCGTGAAGATGAGCCTGCTGAAGGAGCAGCTCGAAAGGCGGTGCGGTGAAACGGGAGTCATCTGCTCGAAGTTCACTTCAGATACAGAGGGAGTCATCTGAGTGTCGTTGCTGACTCCCCCTCTATCTGGTGGTGCCATCTGTCGACCCTCTATGCATAATAACTCTACAAAAAATTAAGAAAAAAGCTACAGATGCGGCTAATACACATTTATTTATCTCTGATAAAATGTATAACAAATGGAACAAAGAGTGAACTGCGCTGAGACTTTGTTAAAGCTGAAATTGCCACATTAACAAGTAAACAAATAAAATCTAGGGATTTTTCTTTAATCTAGGGATTTCTGGGGGTTCATTTTAGGGATAAAACGTTGACCCGAGTTGGCATCACTGCATTCTATGCAAACAACTTCGAGCACTTCACGGCAGGCAGTGAACTTTATTAAGGTCCTGAGGAGCGACTCCGAAACCCCCTGAGGGGCCGCCGCGAGCCGTTCCGACGTTGGGAGGGGCAGGCCGTGCCTGACCGCCTCCTCCCACTCTTCTTCCGTGGTAAGATGACCGTGGTTCCGTAACGAGGGACACCGCCAGAGCATGTGTTCTAAAGTTCAGAATGGATCTCCGCAATCCGGACACCTGCCTCGCACGGACGCGGCGTTAGGTTGCCCCTGTGATCCACCACGGCCGCCGCGAACCGGTCGGACGAAGCGTATTGGGCGACGTCGACGAACGCGACCGATCGTGGATCGTCGGCGACGGATCCGAGAAGTGCGGCCGCTCGGGCCCGGCGTGTGCCTACATTGCGTTGCGGGTGCACGTTGCGCGGGAACGGCGAGACCGTGACGGCCTCCCGCGACCACGCGTCGAGCACGCACCGCCTTTCCCTGACGGGTTAAAGTCCAGCGCCTCCAGGATCCGCCTCCCCGCAGGCGAGGAAGCGAGCCTGACAACCTGGACTAACTTCTTTGACCCAACCTCATCGAAGGTGTTGTGGACCCCCAGCTGCATGAGCTTCTCGATGCTGGCGCCTATGGGGATGCCAAGCACTTCACGGACCGCGGTATTTTATTCCAGTACTGTCCACAACACCACGTGAATTTCACGATGTCAGCAACTTCCGTGCAGTAATGGAATACATTGATTGCACACATACGGATCGAACGACCGGAATGGGTACTTGTCCACGAATGTATAATCTTTTGCGTATGCACAACACCTATGACGATTATAATAAAGAAAGAAAGTTCACTCTAATGGAAGGGGAACGGTAAACACGTTAAAAAAGGCACGGCACATGTTCCTGCTTGTGTAGCACCAGATAATGAATATTCTACTGAATTAAGAAAAAGAAGCAGCGGGTAATTGCTCGCTTAGAAGACCGATAAACATGCAGTTCGATTAAATTTGAGAAATAATGATATTGAAGCTTCCAAGACTTTAGAAGAAAAGAAAAAGAAAATTAAGACTGAATCATCGCGACGGAATATATCACAAGTCGCTATAGGCGTCGAAGACCCTAGCTATAACGAAATTATTTTTGAAGAGCTCCGATAGTGTCCATGCAACAATGGTTGCTTGCGTACTGTCAAATGCTCATATGCTGCGGCATAAAGCTCACGGCACGGTGCGAAAACGTGCTCGGAGCGAAAGCGAAACATTGCGCGAAGACATGCATGCAGACGCGAAGTCGGTCACCGCGAACCCGTGCGATCGCTGCATTGCAGCTTCATTCTGTTATGCTACATTTAGTTACACAGACAGCTATCCCTCTATAAGAACATATTTCACATAGTTTTCTCAGCGATTGCTTACGTTTCACGCAAACCGGTTCGGTGGAATCGATTGCGGCGACCGCTCGCAGTGTCCCAGCTTACTGTATGTAGTAGGCAAAGAGATAGCGCTTGTAAACCATGGTTACAGTTATGCATGGTAGGGACGCGCCAGCCACTTATAATGAACTTCTTAAACACTTCTATCTCTCGTGGCGACGATACCCTCCTCCTCACCCCAAGCTCACTAGGCCTCTGGCACTGACATTCAGACTGTTGCAGACAGAAACCTATCCCAACCTGTCCACGTTACATGCGATATATCCGGAGATTTACACTGATGACGCGTGCCCTGCTTGCGGGGATAGATCAACACTTTCGCACATGCTCTGGGGATGTATCTCTATAGCAAGCCCTGACCGCAGCTCAGCTAGGAGGGAGGCGGCCCTCCGCAACCCACTCCTGGCTGAGCAACGTTGGGCTGTCCAGCAGGCCCACGATGCGGCTGGCAGGCTAGGCCTGTCGGTCCCGTCGTGGGAGCGGCCCGCGACGTGCTAATATGCGTTCTGCATTACTGTAAAATAAAAGTTAATCAATCAATCAATCAATCAATATAAACCATTCTGTGCTTTCTGTTTGTCCAACATGATTATGTTAAAGGTAAAATACTGCCATTTCGAGAGTACTTGCAAAATTGTTCAGGAGGGCTGCCGCGTAGTATGTTTCATCATCATCATCATCATCAGCCTGGTTGCGCCCACTGCAGGACAAAGGCCTCTCCCATGCTTCTCCAACAACCCCGGTCATGTACTAATTGTGGCCATGCCGTGCCTGCAAACTTCTTAATCTCATCCGCCCACCTAACTTTCTGCCGCCCCCTGCTACGCTTCCCTTCCCTTGGGATCCAGTCCGTAACCCTTAATGACCATCGGTTATCTTCCCTCCTCATTACATGTCCTGCCCATGCCCATTTCTTTTTCTTTATTTCAACTAAGATGTCATTAACTCGCGTTTGTTCCCTCACCCAATCTGCTCTTTTCTTATCCCTTAACGTTACACCGATCATTCTTCTTTCCATAGCTCGTTGTGTCGTCCTCAATTTGAGTAGAACCCTTTTCGTAAGCCTCCAGGCTTCTGCCCCGTAGGTGAGTACTGGTAAGACACAGCTATTATATACTTTTCTCTTGAGGGATAATGGCAACCTGCTGTTCATGATTTGGGAATGCCTGCCAAACGCACCCCAGCCCATTCTTATTCTTCTGATTATTTCCGTCTCATGATCCGGATCCGCCATCACTACCTGCCCTAAGTAGATGTATTCCCTTACGACTTCCAGTGCCTCGCTGCCTATTGTAAATTGCTGTTCTCTCCCGAGACTGTTAAGCATTACTTTAGTTTTCTGCAGATTAATTTTTAGACCCACTTTACTGCTTTGCCTCTCCAGGTCAGTGAGCATGCATTGCAATTGGTCCCCTGAGTTACTAAGCAAGGCAATATCATCAGCGAATAGTATGTTTATTTAACCTTTATTTAACGCCGACGCATGTGAGGCGCTTCCGACAGATGGCGACTCCGTAAGTCGTCCTCGCCCCCAATACCGACATCTTTATAGTGACGGCCCCGTAGGTGTAGTGTTGTTAAAGCGACGGGCCCCGTCACCGTAGTGTGGATGTTAAAGTACCGGGCCCCGTCACTGTAGTGCAGATGTTAAAGTACCGGGCCCCGTCACTGTAGTCACTACCAAGCCGGAAAGGCTTCAAAAAAATGCCATCACCTTTTGCGCCTCCAATCAGATCGCTGGAGCAGAGGGGCGCGAGCTTTGAACTTGCACTGCTACGAGCCGCTGGTAGCAACGTGGCTGGTAGAGTGTGCTGCCGTCGCACGTAAGAACAAAGCCTATGAAACTTCTGCAACAGTTTTACTGGAGCAGACGCGCTTCTGTGCTTTTCCATCGCATGTTGAAGAAGACGACGAAGACCCGCGCCCTGATTACTTGAGTGTGTCTGCTGCTGACTGACACTCACACTCATAAACCTTATAAGCACAACTTTCAAGCTTACACACCACGCTCCAAAGTCAGCTTGTCTCGCGAACACAGTGTTGCGCGAGAAAGACACGGGCCAAAAACCTTATCTCACTTTTCAGAGGCCGAGAGGAGCAACGAGAGCTTCAAGAGCGCGGTTGCTATGGCAACGTTGACATTTGGGCTGTCAGTCCCAGTGCTCCTTTGCGAAAAATAACACGCGACTTCCGCCACACTTTCTTCTACACGTCCGTGCTGGCCGGGGCCTCTCTCTGATCACAGTGGGGCCTCTCCTACGCTTTCCTTCCTCCATGCGATCAGCAGTCCACGTTCGAAAACTTTTCGTTTGATTTTTTTTTCAGGTATATGCCCAAAACAAGAAAAATACTCTGACAACAAAAGGCATTTAAAAGCATGGCTTTTGAGATTACAAAAGAAAAAAATAGGTACAGCGAATCTCAAAAACGGTTGTAAATGTAGTGTCCATATTATTTCTGCCGCGTCAGATCTCTGAGGGTAACAAAACCTAACCTGAAAGGCCATGTTTTTACTCACTATAAACAGTGAAAATGATTGCGTCGCATACACACACGCACACAACTACGTCATTGTCACCGCGGCAGACATGACGTTTCTGTGTGTTCGTGTGCGTGTGAGCGTGGTGACGCGTTAAAGAAGCGCATTGTGGATTACAGCCTCCGAGATTGCCAAACGTGGCTTCAGTGCTCCACAGCGATCTAACATCTAGCGTCGCGCGTGGATGTGGCGCGGACTACGGAGTCTAATGTCTCGGAGGCAAACTAATAGCATCGCATCTCCGCCTCTACGTGGCAGCACTTACACGACTCCTGAAAAGCGGGAACATTCAAAGTGAAGGACAAAATGACAATAACGTCACATGAACAGATCAGTTATCCCTACGTTCATCGCACACTGCTAATAGGGGTTCTCACATTTTACGTACTTTCCTTTCTCTAGTGCCGGCTCACTTAAAATTAATAAGATTATTTTTGGTGCCAGGGCATGGGCCATTTTTTTATGTATGAAACGGCAGATAGCCTGGTGAAAGCGCCCTTTTTAGCAGTTGTATTCTCCGGATACTTCTAGCTAGCTTGCATCAGCTTACATAACTGCAGTTAGATTCAAGAAACATAGAATGATGCTTGATCTTTTTTAAATGTCCCAGTAGAAGTCATTCTGCAGAGAATTGACAGCCGAAATTTCTTTCACTATATATATATATATTGAAGCCACTTGCCATTAGGTTGACGGACATCTTCATTTTTAAGTTTCATCGGCCCAAGTCTAGTCGGGCTCCCTCCCCACAGTGTTCATTTTGTAGAGATGAAGTAGAGATTTTTTTTCCCCGTTGCCGTTTCGGATCTATAAGAAAAGGAAACATTTTACAAGTAAAATTTACAAAGACAATGAAGTGAATTTTTGAATTCATGACATCCTTTCTCTGGGAGCTTCCCCTTCCGGACTCTGCTACAGGGCTGCTTGTTGAGTCGTTGAATAATTTCTAATTGTTTCAGGGAAGTTTCTGTTCGCTAAGTTTTTAGTACTTGTTGTTATTTTTCATTCTTTGAATTATTCCTCAAAAGTTTCTATTGTTTTCGTTATGCCTTCTGCTTCCATCCAAATCTTCGCAAACCCATCTTAGTTGGTTCGAGTCGTTTGTAGAGAGATAACAAACAAACTAGCAAGCAAGCAAGTAAGCAAGCCAGAAAGAAAGCAAAAGTATCAGACAAACAAATTCTTAACAGAGTGGAATAAGATGTATACACGTCAAAATATTTTAAATGTTTGCCATCGCCCTAATGCATTATACATAGACGTATAACGAAGAAGTTGTGGCTTCCGAGTCGCTCGTGACCAGCCTATATCATGAGAATTTTTTCATGCATGGTTTTCTTCTGATTACTTTTTCCCCCCCACACAAATTTTACTTTTTAAGCTCCAACGTTCAGATTGTTAACTGCATTGTTTTATACACCTAATTTAGCCATCCGATTCATGGCCCGCGATCCATGGCCCCACTGTGGGTATGCGCCATAGCCACTCAGGAGAACAACAACAACAACAACAACAACAGCTGGAGTTCGCGAAAAGAATTGGAGACTACGCTTTGCTTAGTGTTCTGTGTCACGAAAATATAGCATTTCATTCTCGTGATATGCTAAATTGCCACTGTTGAGTTTTTTAAACGTCACATCACGTAGACCCACGAAGGTGACGGGCACCAAGAAAAAAAAGAAGAAACAGAAGAAGAAGAAGGACAAAGCATTACATCCAAACACAAATATTTGCGACACCCGATGTAACGAAACCTTGTTCTGATATTTTCGAATACACCCATGCCTTCTATTGGTATCGTTGTGTAGAGAATAGAAGCCACCATCGGGGATGTCCGGCGTGTAGAGATGGCGCGCTTGTAGCGCTACGCGTGACGCAATCGGAGCTAAATTTAACCTCTCGCTCGACCTCCGGAGAAGCATATAGCTCAGCAGTACGTTTATTGATTCGAGCGCTTGAGAGAGCGATTACTCAGTGATACTAGGTATAATTAGCCAAACTCAAACCAGTGCTGGCCAGGAGTTTATTAGGCCTGACAGGTACGCATTTCGTTTTTTTTTTTTTTCAGAAATGTAACGCTTGCTTGTCGACACGCAGGGTCCAGAAATGGCACGGAAAGAGTCAGAAAGCAAGACAGAGTGATATCCAACCCGTTGACCACGGCGGAACGCGTCCGTGCCCGCAGGGAGCGCAAGTGCAAGAGCCCCAACTATTTGCGAGCGCAGCGGGCTCGATCGATGCAGAGCAGTCTCGGGAGCCACCAGTAGGGGGGAGTCACTTCTTTACCCTAGTGCCCAAACACCCTCTCGCCAAACGAACAGGCCCACAATGAATAGGGAGCGAGTACGATTGCAAGACTAAACCGTGAAGCCCCAAGTGTAACATGAGTTAGGCAAGTGAGCTTTCAGATTCGTCAATTATACGTAACTAGTGTGCTTGGTTATGTCCTTTCCGAACCCTGGTGCCCGTACGCCTTCTGTCGCGCGCACAAGACGGTTCCCGTATCCCACTGTGGCTGCGTCCCCGATGCAGCCTACCCGATTTTTTTTCTTTTTCTTTGAGACAGAAACCAGCGTTCATATATTAAAAGCGGGACAGTATCTTCTTTTTTTTTCACATCTAGGTGAAGAGCGTGACGACGAGACGCGGAAAGACCGACAGGACAATCTTTTCATTTGTTTTGTTGCCCAATAGACAAACCTATATATATGATGCACGTCATCATCAGCCTATTTCGTGCCCACTGCAGGACGAACGCCTCTCCCTGCGACCACCCCTGTCCTGCGCCAACCGATTCCAACTATATTCTTAATTTCATCACCCCACCTAATCTTCTGCCGTCCTCCACTGCGCTTCCCTTCTCTTGGCACCCACTTTGTAACCCTAATGGTCCACAAGTTATCTAACCTACGCATTCATGACCTGCCCAGCTCTATTTTTTTCTCTTAACGACAATTAGAATATTGGTTGCCCCCGTTTGCTCGCTGATCCATATCGCTCTCTTCCTGTCTCTTAACGTTACGCCTAACATTCTTCGTTCTATCGCTCATTGCGCGGTCCTTAACTTGTTCCCGAGCTCCTTTGTCAATCTCCAGGTTTCTGCCGCATATGTTAGTACTGGTGGAATGCGCTAACTTTACACCTTTCTTTTCAATGATAACGGTAAGCTTCAAGTCAGGATCTGACAATGTCTGCTGTATGAGCCCCAACCCATTTTTATTCTTTTGTAAACTTCCTTCTCGTTATCAGGGTCCCCTGTGAGTAATTGACCTAGGTAAACCTATTCCTTCACAGACCCTAGAGTCTGACTGGCGATCCTGAACACTTGTTCTCTTGCCCGGCTATTGATCGTTATCTTTGTCTTCTGCATATTAATCTTCAACCCCATTCTTACACTTCCTCTGTTAAGGTCCTCAGTCATTTGTTGTAACACATCCCGAGTGTTGTTGAGCAGGAGAATGTCATCTGCAAATCAAAGGTCCTCAGATCTTCACTGTCGATCCTCGCTCCTAAGCCTTCCCAGTTTAATAGCTTCAATACTTATTCCAAGAACGCAGTGAATAGCATTGGAGAGATCGTGTCTCCTTGTCTGACCCCTTTCTTTATAGGTATTCTCCTACTTTTCTTGTGGAGTACCAAGGTAGCTGTGGAATCTCTGTAGATATTTTCCAGGATATAAACGTAAGCGTCCTGCACTCCTTGATTACGTAATGCCTCTATGACTGCTGGTATCTCTACTGAATCAAATGCCTTTTCGTAATCTATGAAAGCCATATAGAGAAGCTGACTGTACCCTGCGGACTACTATAGATTACCTGATTGATGACATCGGTGTGATCCGTTGTAGAGTATCCCTTCCCGAAGCCAGCCTGTTCCCTTGGTTGTCTAAAGTCTAGCTCTTATTCTATTAGAGATAATTTTGCTGAATATTTTGTATAATACTGGAAGTAACCTAATGGGCCTATAATTTTTCAATTCTTTAACATCTCCCTTTTTGTGAATTACTATAATGTTCACATTCTTCGAGTTCTCTGGGACCCTCGCAGTCGATAGACAGCTCGCATAAAGGGCCGCCAGTTTTTTAATCATTATTGCTCCTCCATCTTTGATTAAGTCGACTATTTTCCATCTTCTCCTGCCGCTTTTTCCCATTTCATATCTTGCAAGGCCCTTATGACGTCGTCGCTAGTTATAGCAGGAGCCTCTGTAACCTGTTCATTACTACATCGAATGGAGGTAACGTAGCTGCTCTGGGTACTGTACGGGTCAGCATAGAATTCTTCCGCTGCTTTTACTATATCTTCGAAATCGCTGATGATATTAACCTTCTTATCTTTCAGTGCATACATCTTGATTTGTCCTATGCCAAGTTTACTTTTCACTGATTTCATGCTGCATCCATTTTTTACTGCTTCCTCAGTCTTTCTCAAGTTATTTATTCAAAAGAACCTCACAGGCCCTATGGCAGGGCATAAAGCAAGGGGACATTTCAAACAGTAAAGACATAAAAAGTACAAATTTCCAACTGAACAGTGCTCTAAGGAGATTGTCGTATAATATATTACACAATATTCAAGACACAGGGAATACAAATCAATATCTGAAGGCACACGAACACTTGTTACCATTAACAGAGCAAAAGGAATACTGTTTATGAAAATAATATACAACATTGCAAAAATGCGCGATGAACTA
>NW_027226040.1:0-27396 GCF_038994185.2 Dermacentor albipictus | reverse complement strand
CACGCGCGTTCTGCCAAAAGCGGCATTTGCATGCATATCGTGTGGTTTTGCAGAAAACTGCATCCTCGTCTACCAAAAGTTGCGTATTCATGCTTAAAACGCGTTTTGGCACAAATCCATGTGCGGGTGCTAAAAAGAGCAGCATTGGCATGCTTTTCACGTCGTTTGGTAGAAATCCACACGCGCGTTCTGCCAAAAGCACCATTTGCATGCATATCGTGTAGTTTTGCAGAAAACTGCATACTCGTCTACCAAAAGTGTCATATTCTTGCTTAAAACGCGTTTTGGCACAAATCCATGTGCGGGTTCTAAAAAGAGCAGCACTGGCATGCTTTTCACGTCGTTTGGTAGAAATCCACACGCGCGTTCTGCCAAAAGCACCATTTGCATGCATATCGTGTAGTTTTGCAGAAAACTGCATCCTCGTCTACCAAAAGTGTCATATTCATGCTTAAAACGCGTTTTGGCACAAATCCATGTGCGGGTTCTAAAAAGAGCAGCATTGGCATGCTTTTCACGTCGTTTGGTAGAAATCCACACGCGCGTTCTGCCAAAAGCACAATTTGCATGCATATCGTGTAGTTTTGCAGAAAACTGCATACTCGTCTGCCAAAAGTGTCATATTCATGCTTAAAACGCGTTTTGGCACAAATCCATGTGCGGGTTCTAAAAAGAGCAGCATTGGCATGCATTTCACGTCGTTTGGTAGAAATCCACACGCGCGTTCTGCCAAAAGCACCATTTGCATGCATATCGTGTGGTTTTACAGAAAACTGCATCCTCGTCTACCAAAAGTTGCGTATTCATGCTTAAAACGCGTTTTGGCACAAATCCATGTGCGGGTGCTAAAAAGAGCAGCATTGGCATGCTTTTCACGTCGTTTGGTAGAAATCCACACGGGCGTTCTGCCAAAAGCACCATTTGCATGCATATCGTGTGGTTTTGCAGAAAACTGCATACTCGTCTACCAAAAGTGTCATATTCATGCTTAAAACGCGTTTTGGCACAAATCGATGTGCGGGTGCTAAAAAGAGCAGCATTGGCATGCTTTTCACGTCGTTTGGTAGAAATCCACACGGGCGTTCTGCCAAAAGCACCATTTGCATGCATATCGTGTGGTTGTGCAGAAAACTGCATACTCGTCTACCAAAAGTGTCATATTCATGCTTAAAACGCGTTTTGGCACAAATCGATGTGCGGGTTCTAAAAAGAGCAGCATTGGCATGCTTTTCACGTCGTTTGGTAGAAATCCACACGCGCGTTCTGCCAAAAGCGTCATTTGCATGCATATCGTGTGGTTTTGCAGAAAACTGCATCCTCGTCTACCAAAAGTTGCGTATTCATGCTTAAAACGCGTTTTGGCACAAATCCATGTGCGGGTGCTAAAAAGAGCAGCAATGGCATGCTTTTCACGTCGTTTGGTAGAAATCCACACGCGCGTTCTGCCAAAAGCACCATTTGCATGCATATCGTGTAGTTTTGCAGAAAACTGCATACTCGTCTACCAAAAGTGTCATATTCATGCTTAAAACGCGTTTTGGCACAAATCCGTGTGCGGGTTCTAAAAAGAGCAGCATTGACATGCTTTTCACGTCGTTTGGTAGAAATCCACACGCGCGTTCTGCCAAAAGCACCATTTGCATGAATATCGTGTGGTTTTGCAGAAAACTGCATACTCTACCAAAAGTGTCATATTCATGCTTAAAACGCGTTTTGGCACAAATCCATGTGCGGGTGCTAAAATGAGCAGCATCGGCATGCTTTTCACGTCGTTTGGTAGAAATCCACACGCGCGTTCTGCCAAAAGCGGCATTTGCATGCATATCGTGTGGTTTTGCAGAAAACTGCATCCTCGTCTACCAAAAGTTGCGTATTCATGCTTAAAACGCGTTTTGGCACAAATCCATGTGCGGGTGCTAAAAAGAGCAGCATTGGCATGCTTTTCACGTCGTTTGGTAGAAATCCACACGCGCGTTCTGCCAAAAGCACCATTTGCATGCATATCGTGTAGTTTTGCAGAAAACTGCATACTCGTCTACCAAAAGTGTCATATTCATGCTTAAAACGCGTTTTGGCACAAATCCATGTGCGGGTTCTAAAAAGAGCAGCACTGGCATGCTTTTCACGTCGTTTGGTAGAAATCCACACGCGCGTTCTGCCAAAAGCACCATTTGCATGCATATCGTGTAGTTTTGCAGAAAACTGCATCCTCGTCTACCAAAAGTGTCATATTCATGCTTAAAACGCGTTTTGGCACAAATCCATGTGCGGGTTCTAAAAAGAGCAGCATTGGCATGCATTTCACGTCGTTTGGTAGAAATCCACACGCGCGTTCTGCCAAAAGCAGCATTTGCATGCATATCGTGTGGTTTTGCAGAAAACTGCATCCTCGTCTACCAAAAGTTGCGTATTCATGCCTAAAACGCGTTTTGGCACAAATCCATGTGCGGGTGCTAAAAAGAGCAGCATTGGCATGCTTTTCACGTCGTTTGGTAGAAATCCACACGGGCGTTCTGCCAAAAGCACCATTTGCATGCATATCGTGTGGTTGTGCAGAAAACTGCATACTCGTCTACCAAAAGTGTCATATTCATGCTTAAAACGCGTTTTGGCACAAATCGATGTGCGGGTTCTAAAAAGAGCAGCATTGGCATGCTTTTCACGTCGTTTGGTAGAAATCCACACGCGCGTTCTGCCAAAAGCGTCAGTTGCATGCATATCGTGTGGTTTTGCAGAAAACTGCATCCTCGTCTACCAAAAGTTGCGTATTCATGCTTAAAACGCGTTTTGGCACAAATCGATGTGCGGGTTCTAAAAAGAGCAGCATTGGCATGCTTTTCACGTCGTTTGGTAGCAATCCACACGCGCGTTCTGCCAAAAGCACCATTTGCATGCATATCGTGTGGTTTTGCAGAAAACTGCATCCTCGTCCACCAAAAGTTGCATATTCATGCTTAAAACGCGTTTTGGCACAAATCCATGTGCGGGTGCTAAAATGAGGAGCATCGGCATGCTTTTCACGTCGTTTGGTAGAAATCCACACGCGCGTTCTGCCAAAAGCGTCATTTGCATGCATATCGTGTGGTTTTGCAGAAAACTGCATCCTCGTCTACCAAAAGTTGCGTATTCATGCTTAAAACGCGTTTTGGCACAAATCCATGTGCGGGTGCTAAAAAGAGCAGCATTGGCATGCTTTTCACGTCGTTTGGTAGAAATCCACACGCACGTTCTGCCAAAAGCACCATTTGCATGCATATCGTGTAGTTTTGCAGAAAACTGCATACTCGTCTACGAAAAGTGTCATATTCATGCTTAAAACGCGTTTTGGCACAAATCCATGTGCGGGTTCTAAAAAGAGCAGCACTGGCATGCTTTTCACGTCGTTTGGTAGAAATCCACACGCGCGTTCTGCCAAAAGCACCATTTGCATGCATATCGTGTAGTTTTGCAGAAAACTGCATACTCGTCTACCAAAAGTGTCATATTCATGCTTAAAACGCGTTTTGGCACAAATCCATGTGCGGGTTCTAAAAAGAGCAGCATTGGCATGCTTTTCACGTCGTTTGGTAGAAATCCAAACGCGCGTTCTGCCAAAAGCACCACTTGCATGCATATTGTGTGGTTTTGCAGAAAACTGCATCCTCGTCTACCAAAAGTGTCATATTCATGCTTAAAACGCGTTTTGGCACAAATCCTTTGCGGGTTCTAAAAAGAGCAGCATTGACATGCTTTTCACGTCGTTTGGTAGAAATCCACACGCGCGTTCTGCCAAAAGCACCATTTGCATGCATATCGTGTGGTTTTGCAGAAAACTGCATACTCGTCTACCAAAAGTGTCATATTCATGCTTAAAACGCGTTTTGTCACAAATCCATGTGCGGGTTCTAAAAAGAGCAGCATTGGCATGCTTTTCACGTCGTTTGGTAGAAATCCACACGCGCGTTCTGCCAAAAGCACCATTTGCATGCATAACGTGTGGTTTTGCAGAAAACTGCATCCTCGTCTACCAAAAGTGTCATATTCATGCTTAAAATGCGTTTTGGCACAAATCCATGTGCGGGTTCTAAAAAGAGCAGCTTTGGCATGCTTTTCACGTCGTTTGGTAGAAATCCACACGCGCGTTCTGCCAAAAGCACCATTTGCATGCATATCGTGTAGTTTTGCAGAAAACTGCATACTCGTCTACCAAAAGTGTCATATTCATGCGTAAACGCGTTTTGGCACAAATCCATTTGCGGGTTCTAAAAAGAGCAGCATTGGCATGCTTTTCACGTCGTTTGGTAGAAATCCACACGCGCGTTCTGCCAAAAGCGTCATTTGCATGCATATCGTGTGGTTTTGCAGAAAACTGCATCCTCGTCTACCAAAAGTTGCGTATTCATGCTTAAAACGCATTTTGGCACAAATCCATGTGCGGGTGCTAAAAACAGCAGCATTGGCATGCTTTTCACGTCGTTTGGTAGAAATCCACACGCGCGTTCTGCCAAAAGCACCATTTGCATGCATATCGTGTTGTTTTGCAGAAAACTGCATACTCGTCTACCAAAAGTGTCATATTCATGCTTAAAACGCGTTTTGGCACAAATCCATGTGCGGGTTCTAAAAAGAGCAGCATTGGCATGCTTTTCACGTCGTTTGGTAGAAATCCACACGCGCGTTCTGCCAAAAGCACCATTTGCATGCATATCGTGTGGTTTTGCAGAAAACTGCATCCTCGTCTACCAAAAGTTGCGTATTCATGCTTAAAACGCGTTTTGGCACAAATCCATGTGCGGGTGCTAAAAAGAGCAGCATTGGCATGCTTTTCACGTCGTTTGGTAGAAATCCACACGGGCGTTCTGCCAAAAGCACCATTTGCATGCATATCGTGTGGTTGTGCAGAAAACTGCATACTCGTCTACCAAAAGTGTCATATTCATGCTTAAAACGCGTTTTGGCACAAATCGATGTGCGGGTTCTAAAAAGAGCAGCATTGGCATGCTTTTCACGTCGTTTGGTAGAAATCCACACGCGCGTTCTGCGAAAAGCGTCATTTGCATGCATATCGTGTGGTTTTGCAGAAAACTGCATCCTCGTCTACCAAAAGTTGCGTATTCCTGCTTAAAACGCGTTTTGGCACAAATCCATGTGCGGGTGCGAAAAAGAGCAGCATTGGCATGCTTTTCACGTCGTTTGGTAGAAATCCACACGCGCGTTCTGCCAAAAGCACCAGTTGCATGCATATCGTGTAGTTTTGCAGAAAACTGCATACTCGTCTACCAAAAGTGTCATATTCATGCTTAAAACGCGTTTTGGCACAAATCGATGTGCGGGTTCTAAAAAGAGCAGCATTGGCATGCTTTTCACGTCGTTTGGTAGCAATCCACACGCGCGTTCTGCCAAAAGCACCATTTGCATGCATATCGTGTGGTTTTGCAGAAAACTGCATCCTCGTCCACCAAAAGTTGCATATTCATGCTTAAAACGCGTTTTGGCACAAATCCATGTGCGGGTGCTAAAATGAGCAGCATCGGCATGCTTTTCACGTCGTTTGGTAGAAATCCACACGCGCATTCTGCCAAAAGCACCATTTGCATGCATATCGTGTGGTTTTGCAGAAAACTGCATCCTCGTCTACCAAAAGTGTCATATTCATGCTTAAAACGGGTTTTGGCACAAATCCATGTGCGGGTTCTAAAAGGAGCAGCATTGGCATGCTTTTCACGTCGTTTGGTAGAAATCCACACGCGCGTTCTGCCAAAAGCGTCATTTGCATGCATATCGTGTGGTTTTGCAGAAAACTGCATCCTCGTCTACCAAAAGTTGCGTATTCATGCTTAAAACGCGTTTTGGCACAAATCCATGTGCGGGTGCTAAAAAGAGCAGCATTGGCATGCTTTTCACGTCGTTTGGTAGAAATCCACACGCGCGTTCTGCCAAAAGCACCATTTGCATGCATATCGTGTAGTTTTGCAGAAAACTGCATACTCGTCTACCAAAAGTGTCATATTCATGCTTAAAACGCGTTTTGGCACAAATCCATGTGCGGGTTCTAAAAAGAGCAGCATTGGCATGCTTTTCACGTCGTTTGGTAGAAATCCACACGCGCGTTCTGCCAAAAGCACCATTTGCATGCATATCGTGTGGTTTTGTAGAAAACTGCATCCTCGTCTACCAAAAGTTGCGTATCCATGCTTAAAACGCGTTTTGGCACAAATCCATGTGCGGGTGCTAAAAAGAGCAGCATTGGCATGCTTTTCACGTCGTTTGGTAGAAATCCACACGGGCGTTCTGCCAAAAGCACCATTTGCATGCATATCGTGTGGTTGTGCAGAAAACTGCATACTCGTCTACCAAAAGTGTCATATTCATGCTTAAAACGCGTTTTGGCACAAATCCATGTGCGGGTGCTAAAAAGAGCAGCATTGGCATGCATTTCACGTCGTTTGGTAGAAATCCACACGCGCGTTCTGCCAAAAGCACCATTTGCATGCATATCGTGTGGTTTTGCAGAAAACTGCATCCTCGTCTACCAAAAGTTGCGTATTCATGCTTAAAACGCGTTTTGGCACAAATCCATGTGCGGGTGCTAAAAAGAGCAGCATTGGCATGCTTTTCACGTCGTTTGGTAGAAATCCACACGGGCGTTCTGCCAAAAGCACCATTTGCATGCATATCGTGTGGTTTTGCAGAAAACTGCATCCTCGTCTACCAAAAGTTGCATATTCATGCTTAAAACGTCGAGGTTTTGACGGAAGCCCGTCTGGTCGGGAGGCATCATGAAGAAGGGTAAAAAAGAAGGACACCGACCACTGAATGAATACAAGAAAAGACGTTTCGGCTCCCCTGACGGGAGCCTTGTTCACAATGAAATCAAGGGCGTGCGATACAATGTTTATATGGTTTTAAAATATGTTGTAAGCAGCGCGTGTAGATGGGAGGGAGGGTTCCGTCATTCCGGTTGAGGGTGTTATCTGTCATTTGGATTAGGAGAGATTCCAAGTGGTGTCTTGACGTCAAATTTCTTTCTTTTTCTAATATCTTCGCGTTATCCCAATCAATCCTGTGGTCCAAGTCATCTGCATGCTCTGCCAAGGCGTTTGAGGCGACTTTTTTCTTTTTTACATCGTTGATATGCTGCTTCAACCGCTGTTCGAAATTTCCTGTCTCGCCGATATATACGCAGTCGCAGTCTTCACATGGAATCCCGTAGACGATGCCAGGAAACTTAGTCTTTGGAAGCTTGTCTTTCACGTTTACCAGCCGGTGGCGCAATTTTTGGGACGGTACGTGAGCTACCTGGACGTCATAGCCGCGTAGAACGCGGGCTAAGCCCTCGCTCACACCGGGCACATACGGTATGGGGGCGCGTTTTCTTGGGAGCACACAGTCAGGCCTTGGGGGCTGAGACAGATGGCGTTCCACCGAGTTCACAAACGACTTCGGGTAGCCACATGCCGAGAGATTACGGTGGACCTCTTGTAAATCGGCAGCACGGCTTTGTGGCGTTGTGCAGATACGCTTGGTTCTGCCGACAAGAGAGGCTACTACCGATCTCTTCTGGTTTATCGGGTGCACTGAATTAAAATGCAGATACCTGCCTGTGTGTGTGCTCTTTCTGTACACGGTGAATGCCAGACTGCGCCTGTCACGCTTTACGAGGACGTCCAGAAAAGGAAGCTCGCCATCTTTTTCTTCCTCGACTGTGAATTGTAAGGACGCTTCAATACTGTTCAAATGTGACAAAAATGAAGGAATTTGTTCTCGCTGAATTATGCAGAACACATCGTCTACGTAACGTAGGAAGACTCTGGGCGGCGAGTTGAAAGAGGCGAGTGCTCGACGCTCAAGCCATTCCATAGTTAAATTTGCAGTGGTTACCGAAATGGATGCGCCCATCGGTGTCCCGTGCGCTTGCCTGTAGAAGGTGCCTTCAAAAGTGAAGTAAGTGTTCTCCAGGCAGAACAGGAGGAGCCTCTTCAAGTCAGGAACGTCGATGGGCGTCCTTTCTGGTAGGGTAGGGTCATCGTCCAGAGCGGCGGTGCAAGTTTCCGCGGCGAGTCGAATAGGAACGCTTGTAAAAAGCGACACGACGTCGAACGAGACAAGCGCTTCTTGATCGTCGAGAGTAAAATGACGAATCTTGTTTATGAAGTCTTCAGAATGGCGAACGTGCGTGCTGCCTCTACCAACGAGAGGGGAAAGAACCTTATGAAGGTATTTCGACAGTTTATGAAGCGGAGAGCGAGTAAAATCAACAATAGGTCGCATCGGCACGTTAGGTTTATGAATTTTTGGCAAACCGTAGAGCGCCGGCGCCGAACCGTTAGTGCACAGAAGGGAGAAGTACAACCCTTTGTGCCTTGGATCTACAAACCGGAACACATCCGTAAGAAGCTTCTGTAGCTCCCTCTGTATCTTCAGCGTGGGATCCTTCTTCAGACGACTGTACGTTGCCTCGTCCGCAAGAAGTGACAGCATCTTGTCACGGTAGTCAGTCCTGTTGAGTAGCACCGTGGCGTTGCCCTTGTCAGCCGGGAGGATGACGAGATTTTGGTTTGAGCGAAGGTCTTTGATCGCCTTGTTTTCTTCCGCTGAAAGCGGGGAGGCGGAGGGGTGTGCGCGAAGCCGCGAGAGAATGCCTATGGTGCGGGTTCGTGCCTCCTCCCTCTTTGAAGGTTCAATTTGGCTGATAGCATTTTCTACCGCACAGACCAACCTTTTTGCATCCTTCTGCGGTCCAAGGTTGAAGTTCAAGCCCAGGCTCAGGACTGCGAGTTCTGCCGAATTGGGCTTGTGCGACGAGAGATTGTGCACGGCGGACGGGGCAACGTTTCTGTGCAAGGCATCAGCGGGTGGCGACAGTCTAGCAAGTTTTCTTTCGTGAGTCTCCTGCGTACGACGGGATTGTAGCCTGGCCTTGAAATTTGCGTGTAGTTGAATGCTTGCGAACTCGTCTGGGACCCGGTGCTCAAGGCGACGGCGCGCAAAGAAAGCTTCATTTTGTAGGTTCCTCACGAACTGTCTGCATTCCAAGATCCTGGCTTGTAAAAGAAGTTTTTCCGCCTTGGCAACCACGCTGAAACCAAAACTTGAACGTACAGGCCTGTTGAGACGTAGCGAGCGTGGAATAAGTCCTCGGGACTTGCAGGTCAGGTTGAAGTTAAGATGATTTTTGAATGCAGAAGCTCTGCTTGTCAGTGAAATGTACTGGCGAATCTCGGTGATGACTGGCTGGCCGTACGCCCGGCGAAGGTTAATGAAGTCGAGGTTTTGACGGAAGCCCGTCTGGTCGGGAGGCATCATGAAGAAGGGTAAAAAAGAAGGACACCGACCACTGAATGAATACAAGAAAAGACGTTTCGGCTCCCCTGACGGGAGCCTTGTTCACAATGAAATCAAGGGCGTGCGATACAATGTTTATATGGTTTTAAAATATGTTGTAAGCAGCGCGTGTAGATGGGAGGGAGGGTTCCGTCATTCCGGTTGAGGGTGTTATCTGTCATTTGGATTAGGAGAGATTCCAAGTGGTGTCTTGACGTCAAATTTCTTTCTTTTTCTAATATCTTCGCGTTATCCCAATCAATCCTGTGGTCCAAGTCATCTGCATGCTCTGCCAAGGCGTTTGAGGCGACTTTTTTCTTTTTTACATCGTTGATATGCTGCTTCAACCGCTGTTCGAAATTTCCTGTCTCGCCGATATATACGCAGTCGCAGTCTTCACATGGAATCCCGTAGACGATGCCAGGAAACTTAGTCTTTGGAAGCTTGTCTTTCACGTTTACCAGCCGGTGGCGCAATTTTTGGGACGGTACGTGAGCTACCTGGACGTCATAGCCGCGTAGAACGCGGGCTAAGCCCTCGCTCACACCGGGCACATACGGTATGGGGGCGCGTTTTCTTGGGAGCACACAGTCAGGCCTTGGGGGCTGAGACAGATGGCGTTCCACCGAGTTCACAAACGACTTCGGGTAGCCACATGCCGAGAGATTACGGTGGACCTCTTGTAAATCGGCAGCACGGCTTTGTGGCGTTGTGCAGATACGCTTGGTTCTGCCGACAAGAGAGGCTACTACCGATCTCTTCTGGTTTATCGGGTGCACTGAATTAAAATGCAGATACCTGCCTGTGTGTGTGCTCTTTCTGTACACGGTGAATGCCAGACTGCGCCTGTCACGCTTTACGAGGACGTCCAGAAAAGGAAGCTCGCCATCTTTTTCTTCCTCGACTGTGAATTGTAAGGACGCTTCAATACTGTTCAAATGTGACAAAAATGAAGGAATTTGTTCTCGCTGAATTATGCAGAACACATCGTCTACGTAACGTAGGAAGACTCTGGGCGGCGAGTTGAAAGAGGCGAGTGCTCGACGCTCAAGCCATTCCATAGTTAAATTTGCAGTGGTTACCGAAATGGATGCGCCCATCGGTGTCCCGTGCGCTTGCCTGTAGAAGGTGCCTTCAAAAGTGAAGTAAGTGTTCTCCAGGCAGAACAGGAGGAGCCTCTTCAAGTCAGGAACGTCGATGGGCGTCCTTTCTGGTAGGGTAGGGTCATCGTCCAGAGCGGCGGTGCAAGTTTCCGCGGCGAGTCGAATAGGAACGCTTGTAAAAAGCGACACGACGTCGAACGAGACAAGCGCTTCTTGATCGTCGAGAGTAAAATGACGAATCTTGTTTATGAAGTCTTCAGAATGGCGAACGTGCGTGCTGCCTCTACCAACGAGAGGGGAAAGAACCTTATGAAGGTATTTCGACAGTTTATGAAGCGGAGAGCGAGTAAAATCAACAATAGGTCGCATCGGCACGTTAGGTTTATGAATTTTTGGCAAACCGTAGAGCGCCGGCGCCGAACCGTTAGTGCACAGAAGGGAGAAGTACAACCCTTTGTGCCTTGGATCTACAAACCGGAACACATCCGTAAGAAGCTTCTGTAGCTCCCTCTGTATCTTCAGCGTGGGATCCTTCTTCAGACGACTGTACGTTGCCTCGTCCGCAAGAAGTGACAGCATCTTGTCACGGTAGTCAGTCCTGTTGAGTAGCACCGTGGCGTTGCCCTTGTCAGCCGGGAGGATGACGAGATTTTGGTTTGAGCGAAGGTCTTTGATCGCCTTGTTTTCTTCCGCTGAAAGCGGGGAGGCGGAGGGGTGTGCGCGAAGCCGCGAGAGAATGCCTATGGTGCGGGTTCGTGCCTCCTCCCTCTTTGAAGGTTCAATTTGGCTGATAGCATTTTCTACCGCACAGACCAACCTTTTTGCATCCTTCTGCGGTCCAAGGTTGAAGTTCAAGCCCAGGCTCAGGACTGCGAGTTCTGCCGAATTGGGCTTGTGCGACGAGAGATTGTGCACGGCGGACGGGGCAACGTTTCTGTGCAAGGCATCAGCGGGTGGCGACAGTCTAGCAAGTTTTCTTTCGTGAGTCTCCTGCGTACGACGGGATTGTAGCCTGGCCTTGAAATTTGCGTGTAGTTGAATGCTTGCGAACTCGTCTGGGACCCGGTGCTCAAGGCGACGGCGCGCAAAGAAAGCTTCATTTTGTAGGTTCCTCACGAACTGTCTGCATTCCAAGATCCTGGCTTGTAAAAGAAGTTTTTCCGCCTTGGCAACCACGCTGAAACCAAAACTTGAACGTACAGGCCTGTTGAGACGTAGCGAGCGTGGAATAAGTCCTCGGGACTTGCAGGTCAGGTTGAAGTTAAGATGATTTTTGAAAGCAGAAGCTCTGCTTGTCAGTGAAATGTACTGGCGAATCTCGGTGATGACTGGCTGGCCGTACGCCCGGCGAAGGTTAATGAAGTCGAGGTTTTGACGGAAGCCCGTCTGGTCGGGAGGCATCATGAAGAAGGGTAAAAAAGAAGGACACCGACCACTGAATGAATACAAGAAAAGACGTTTCGGCTCCCCTGACGGGAGCCTTGTTCACAATGAAATCAAGGGCGTGCGATACAATGTTTATATGGTTTTAAAATATGTTGTAAGCAGCGCGTGTAGATGGGAGGGAGGGTTCCGTCATTCCGGTTGAGGGTGTTATCTGTCATTTGGATTAGGAGAGATTCCAAGTGGTGTCTTGACGTCAAATTTCTTTCTTTTTCTAATATCTTCGCGTTATCCCAATCAATCCTGTGGTCCAAGTCATCTGCATGCTCTGCCAAGGCGTTTGAGGCGACTTTTTTCTTTTTTACATCGTTGATATGCTGCTTCAACCGCTGTTCGAAATTTCCTGTCTCGCCGATATATACGCAGTCGCAGTCTTCACATGGAATCCCGTAGACGATGCCAGGAAACTTAGTCTTTGGAAGCTTGTCTTTCACGTTTACCAGCCGGTGGCGCAATTTTTGGGACGGTACGTGAGCTACCTGGACGTCATAGCCGCGTAGAACGCGGGCTAAGCCCTCGCTCACACCGGGCACATACGGTATGGGGGCGCGTTTTCTTGGGAGCACACAGTCAGGCCTTGGGGGCTGAGACAGATGGCGTTCCACCGAGTTCACAAACGACTTCGGGTAGCCACATGCCGAGAGATTACGGTGGACCTCTTGTAAATCGGCAGCACGGCTTTGTGGCGTTGTGCAGATACGCTTGGTTCTGCCGACAAGAGAGGCTACTACCGATCTCTTCTGGTTTATCGGGTGCACTGAATTAAAATGCAGATACCTGCCTGTGTGTGTGCTCTTTCTGTACACGGTGAATGCCAGACTGCGCCTGTCACGCTTTACGAGGACGTCCAGAAAAGGAAGCTCGCCATCTTTTTCTTCCTCGACTGTGAATTGTAAGGACGCTTCAATACTGTTCAAATGTGACAAAAATGAAGGAATTTGTTCTCGCTGAATTATGCAGAACACATCGTCTACGTAACGTAGGAAGACTCTGGGCGGCGAGTTGAAAGAGGCGAGTGCTCGACGCTCAAGCCATTCCATAGTTAAATTTGCAGTGGTTACCGAAATGGATGCGCCCATCGGTGTCCCGTGCGCTTGCCTGTAGAAGGTGCCTTCAAAAGTGAAGTAAGTGTTCTCCAGGCAGAACAGGAGGAGCCTCTTCAAGTCAGGAACGTCGATGGGCGTCCTTTCTGGTAGGGTAGGGTCATCGTCCAGAGCGGCGGTGCAAGTTTCCGCGGCGAGTCGAATAGGAACGCTTGTAAAAAGCGACACGACGTCGAACGAGACAAGCGCTTCTTGATCGTCGAGAGTAAAATGACGAATCTTGTTTATGAAGTCTTCAGAATGGCGAACGTGCGTGCTGCCTCTACCAACGAGAGGGGAAAGAACCTTATGAAGGTATTTCGACAGTTTATGAAGCGGAGAGCGAGTAAAATCAACAATAGGTCGCATCGGCACGTTAGGTTTATGAATTTTTGGCAAACCGTAGAGCGCCGGCGCCGAACCGTTAGTGCACAGAAGGGAGAAGTACAACCCTTTGTGCCTTGGATCTACAAACCGGAACACATCCGTAAGAAGCTTCTGTAGCTCCCTCTGTATCTTCAGCGTGGGATCCTTCTTCAGACGACTGTACGTTGCCTCGTCCGCAAGAAGTGACAGCATCTTGTCACGGTAGTCAGTCCTGTTGAGTAGCACCGTGGCGTTGCCCTTGTCAGCCGGGAGGATGACGAGATTTTGGTTTGAGCGAAGGTCTTTGATCGCCTTGTTTTCTTCCGCTGAAAGCGGGGAGGCGGAGGGGTGTGCGCGAAGCCGCGAGAGAATGCCTATGGTGCGGGTTCGTGCCTCCTCCCTCTTTGAAGGTTCAATTTGGCTGATAGCATTTTCTACCGCACAGACCAACCTTTTTGCATCCTTCTGCGGTCCAAGGTTGAAGTTCAAGCCCAGGCTCAGGACTGCGAGTTCTGCCGAATTGGGCTTGTGCGACGAGAGATTGTGCACGGCGGACGGGGCAACGTTTCTGTGCAAGGCATCAGCGGGTGGCGACAGTCTAGCAAGTTTTCTTTCGTGAGTCTCCTGCGTACGACGGGATTGTAGCCTGGCCTTGAAATTTGCGTGTAGTTGAATGCTTGCGAACTCGTCTGGGACCCGGTGCTCAAGGCGACGGCGCGCAAAGAAAGCTTCATTTTGTAGGTTCCTCACGAACTGTCTGCATTCCAAGATCCTGGCTTGTAAAAGAAGTTTTTCCGCCTTGGCAACCACGCTGAAACCAAAACTTGAACGTACAGGCCTGTTGAGACGTAGCGAGCGTGGAATAAGTCCTCGGGACTTGCAGGTCAGGTTGAAGTTAAGATGATTTTTGAATGCAGAAGCTCTGCTTGTCAGTGAAATGTACTGGCGAATCTCGGTGATGACTGGCTGGCCGTACGCCCGGCGAAGGTTAATGAAGTCGAGGTTTTGACGGAAGCCCGTCTGGTCGGGAGGCATCATGAAGAAGGGTAAAAAAGAAGGACACCGACCACTGAATGAATACAAGAAAAGACGTTTCGGCTCCCCTGACGGGAGCCTTGTTCACAATGAAATCAAGGGCGTGCGATACAATGTTTATATGGTTTTAAAATATGTTGTAAGCAGCGCGTGTAGATGGGAGGGAGGGTTCCGTCATTCCGGTTGAGGGTGTTATGTGTCATTTGGATTAGGAGAGATTCCAAGTGGTGTCTTGACGTCAAATTTCTTTCTTTTTCTAATATCTTCGCGTTATCCCAATCAATCCTGTGGTCCAAGTCATCTGCATGCTCTGCCAAGGCGTTTGAGGCGACTTTTTTCTTTTTTACATCGTTGATATGCTGCTTCAACCGCTGTTCGAAATTTCCTGTCTCGCCGATATATACGCAGTCGCAGTCTTCACATGGAATCCCGTAGACGATGCCAGGAAACTTAGTCTTTGGAAGCTTGTCTTTCACGTTTACCAGCCGGTGGCGCAATTTTTGGGACGGTACGTGAGCTACCTGGACGTCATAGCCGCGTAGAACGCGGGCTAAGCCCTCGCTCACACCGGGCACATACGGTATGGGGGCGCGTTTTCTTGGGAGCACACAGTCAGGCCTTGGGGGCTGAGACAGATGGCGTTCCACCGAGTTCACAAACGACTTCGGGTAGCCACATGCCGAGAGATTACGGTGGACCTCTTGTAAATCGGCAGCACGGCTTTGTGGCGTTGTGCAGATACGCTTGGTTCTGCCGACAAGAGAGGCTACTACCGATCTCTTCTGGTTTATCGGGTGCACTGAATTAAAATGCAGATACCTGCCTGTGTGTGTGCTCTTTCTGTACACGGTGAATGCCAGACTGCGCCTGTCACGCTTTACGAGGACGTCCAGAAAAGGAAGCTCGCCATCTTTTTCTTCCTCGACTGTGAATTGTAAGGACGCTTCAATACTGTTCAAATGTGACAAAAATGAAGGAATTTGTTCTCGCTGAATTATGCAGAACACATCGTCTACGTAACGTAGGAAGACTCTGGGCGGCGAGTTGAAAGAGGCGAGTGCTCGACGCTCAAGCCATTCCATAGTTAAATTTGCAGTGGTTACCGAAATGGATGCGCCCATCGGTGTCCCGTGCGCTTGCCTGTAGAAGGTGCCTTCAAAAGTGAAGTAAGTGTTCTCCAGGCAGAACAGGAGGAGCCTCTTCAAGTCAGGAACGTCGATGGGCGTCCTTTCTGGTAGGGTAGGGTCATCGTCCAGAGCGGCGGTGCAAGTTTCCGCGGCGAGTCGAATAGGAACGCTTGTAAAAAGCGACACGACGTCGAACGAGACAAGCGCTTCTTGATCGTCGAGAGTAAAATGACGAATCTTGTTTATGAAGTCTTCAGAATGGCGAACGTGCGTGCTGCCTCTACCAACGAGAGGGGAAAGAACCTTATGAAGGTATTTCGACAGTTTATGAAGCGGAGAGCGAGTAAAATCAACAATAGGTCGCATCGGCACGTTAGGTTTATGAATTTTTGGCAAACCGTAGAGCGCCGGCGCCGAACCGTTAGTGCACAGAAGGGAGAAGTACAACCCTTTGTGCCTTGGATCTACAAACCGGAACACATCCGTAAGAAGCTTCTGTAGCTCCCTCTGTATCTTCAGCGTGGGATCCTTCTTCAGACGACTGTACGTTGCCTCGTCCGCAAGAAGTGACAGCATCTTGTCACGGTAGTCAGTCCTGTTGAGTAGCACCGTGGCGTTGCCCTTGTCAGCCGGGAGGATGACGAGATTTTGGTTTGAGCGAAGGTCTTTGATCGCCTTGTTTTCTTCCGCTGAAAGCGGGGAGGCGGAGGGGTGTGCGCGAAGCCGCGAGAGAATGCCTATGGTGCGGGTTCGTGCCTCCTCCCTCTTTGAAGGTTCAATTTGGCTGATAGCATTTTCTACCGCACAGACCAACCTTTTTGCATCCTTCTGCGGTCCAAGGTTGAAGTTCAAGCCCAGGCTCAGGACTGCGAGTTCTGCCGAATTGGGCTTGTGCGACGAGAGAGTCCCGAGGACTTATTCCACGCTCGCTACGTCTCAACAGGCCTGTACGTTCAAGTTTTGGTTTCAGCGTGGTTGCCAAGGCGGAAAAACTTCTTTTACAAGCCAGGATCTTGGAATGCAGACAGTTCGTGAGGAACCTACAAAATGAAGCTTTCTTTGCGCGCCGTCGCCTTGAGCACCGGGTCCCAGACGAGTTCGCAAGCATTCAACTACACGCAAATTTCAAGGCCAGGCTACAATCCCGTCGTACGCAGGAGACTCACGAAAGAAAACTTGCTAGACTGTCGCCACCCGCTGATGCCTTGCACAGAAACGTTGCCCCGTCCGCCGTGCACAATCTCTCGTCGCACAAGCCCAATTCGGCAGAACTCGCAGTCCTGAGCCTGGGCTTGAACTTCAACCTTGGACCGCAGAAGGATGCAAAAAGGTTGGTCTGTGCGGTAGAAAATGCTATCAGCCAAATTGAACCTTCAAAGAGGGAGGAGGCACGAACCCGCACCATAGGCATTCTCTCGCGGCTTCGCGCACACCCCTCCGCCTCCCCGCTTTCAGCGGAAGAAAACAAGGCGATCAAAGACCTTCGCTCAAACCAAAATCTCGTCATCCTCCCGGCTAACAAGGGCAACGCCACGGTGCTACTCAACAGGACTGACTACCGTGACAAGATGCTGTCACTTCTTGCGGACGAGGCAACGTACAGTCGTCTGAAGAAGGATCCCACGCTGAAGATACAGAGGGAGCTACAGAAGCTTCTTACGGATGTGTTCCGGTTTGTAGATCCAAGGCACAAAGGGTTGTACTTCTCCCTTCTGTGCACTAACGGTTCGGCGCCGGCGCTCTACGGTTTGCCAAAAATTCATAAACCTAACGTGCCGATGCGACCTATTGTTGATTTTACTCGCTCTCCGCTTCATAAACTGTCGAAATACCTTCATAAGGTTCTTTCCCCTCTCGTTGGTAGAGGCAGCACGCACGTTCGCCATTCTGAAGACTTCATAAACAAGATTCGTCATTTTACTCTCGACGATCAAGAAGCGCTTGTCTCGTTCGACGTCGTGTCGCTTTTTACAAGCGTTCCTATTCGACTCGCCGCGGAAACTTGCACCGCCGCTCTGGACGATGACCCTACCCTACCAGAAAGGACGCCCATCGACGTTCCTGACTTGAAGAGGCTCCTCCTGTTCTGCCTGGAGAACACTTACTTCACTTTTGAAGGCACCTTCTACAGGCAAGCGCACGGGACACCGATGGGCGCATCCATTTCGGTAACCACTGCAAATTTAACTATGGAATGGCTTGAGCGTCGAGCACTCGCCTCTTTCAACTCGCCGCCCAGAGTCTTCCTACGTTACGTAGACGATGTGTTCTGCATAATTCAGCGAGAACAAATTCCTTCATTTTTGTCACATTTGAACAGTATTGAAGCGTCCTTACAATTCACAGTCGAGGAAGAAAAAGATGGCGAGCTTCCTTTTCTGGACGTCCTCGTAAAGCGTGACAGGCGCAGTCTGGCATTCACCGTGTACAGAAAGAGCACACACACAGGCAGGTATCTGCATTTTAATTCAGTGCACCCGATAAACCAGAAGAGATCGGTAGTAGCCTCTCTTGTCGGCAGAACCAAGCGTATCTGCACAACGCCACAAAGCCGTGCTGCCGATTTACAAGAGGTCCACCGTAATCTCTCGGCATGTGGCTACCCGAAGTCGTTTGTGAACTCGGTGGAACGCCATCTGTCTCAGCCCCCAAGGCCTGACTGTGTGCTCCCAAGAAAACGCGCCCCCATACCGTATGTGCCCGGTGTGAGCGAGGGCTTAGCCCGCGTTCTACGCGGCTATGACGTCCAGGTAGCTCACGTACCGTCCCAAAAATTGCGCCACCGGCTGGTAAACGTGAAAGACAAGCTTCCAAAGACTAAGTTTCCTGGCATCGTCTACGGGATTCCATGTGAAGACTGCGACTGCGTATATATCGGCGAGACAGGAAATTTCGAACAGCGGTTGAAGCAGCATATCAACGATGTAAAAAAGAAAAAAGTCGCCTCAAACGCCTTGGCAGAGCATGCAGATGACTTGGACCACAGGATTGATTGGGATAACGCGAAGATATTAGAAAAAGAAAGAAATTTGACGTCAAGACACCACTTGGAATCTCTCCTAATCCAAATGACAGATAACACCCTCAACCGGAATGACGGAACCCTCCCTCCCATCTACACGCGCTGCTTACAACATATTTTAAAACCATATAAACATTGTATCGCACGCCCTTGATTTCATTGTGAACAAGGCTCCCGTCAGGGGAGCCGAAACGTCTTTTCTTGTATTCATTCAGTGGTCGGTGTCCTTCTTTTTTACCCTTCTTCATGATGCCTCCCGACCAGACGGGCTTCCGTCAAAACCTCGACTTCATTAACCTTCGCCGGGCGTATACGGCCAGCCAGTCATCACCGAGATTCGCCAGTACATTTCACTGACAAGCAGAGCTTCTGCATTCAAAAATCATCTTAACTTCAACCTGACCTGCAAGTCCCGAGGACTTATTCCACGCTCGCTACGTCTCAACAGGCCTGTACGTTCAAGTTTTGGTTTCAGCGTGGTTGCCAAGGCGGAAAAACTTCTTTTACAAGCCAGGATCTTGGAATGCAGACAGTTCGTGAGGAACCTACAAAATGAAGCTTTCTTTGCGCGCCGTCGCCTTGAGCACCGGGTCCCAGACGAGTTCGCAAGCATTCAACTACACGCAAATTTCAAGGCCAGGCTACAATCCCGTCGTACGCAGGAGACTCACGAAAGAAAACTTGCTAGACTGTCGCCACCCGCTGATGCCTTGCACAGAAACGTTGCCCCGTCCGCCGTGCACAATCTCTCGTCGCACAAGCCCAATTCGGCAGAACTCGCAGTCCTGAGCCTGGGCTTGAACTTCAACCTTGGACCGCAGAAGGATGCAAAAAGGTTGGTCTGTGCGGTAGAAAATGCTATCAGCCAAATTGAACCTTCAAAGAGGGAGGAGGCACGAACCCGCACCATAGGCATTCTCTCGCGGCTTCGCGCACACCCCTCCGCCTCCCCGCTTTCAGCGGAAGAAAACAAGGCGATCAAAGACCTTCGCTCAAACCAAAATCTCGTCATCCTCCCGGCTGACAAGGGCAACGCCACGGTGCTACTCAACAGGACTGACTACCGTGACAAGATGCTGTCACTTCTTGCGGACGAGGCAACGTACAGTCGTCTGAAGAAGGATCCCACGCTGAAGATACAGAGGGAGCTACAGAAGCTTCTTACGGATGTGTTCCGGTTTGTAGATCCAAGGCACAAAGGGTTGTACTTCTCCCTTCTGTGCACTAACGGTTCGGCGCCGGCGCTCTACGGTTTGCCAAAAATTCATAAACCTAACGTGCCGATGCGACCTATTGTTGATTTTACTCGCTCTCCGCTTCATAAACTGTCGAAATACCTTCATAAGGTTCTTTCCCCTCTCGTTGGTAGAGGCAGCACGCACGTTCGCCATTCTGAAGACTTCATAAACAAGATTCGTCATTTTACTCTCGACGATCAAGAAGCGCTTGTCTCGTTCGACGTCGTGTCGCTTTTTACAAGCGTTCCTATTCGACTCGCCGCGGAAACTTGCACCGCCGCTCTGGACGATGACCCTACCCTACCAGAAAGGACGCCCATCGACGTTCCTGACTTGAAGAGGCTCCTCCTGTTCTGCCTGGAGAACACTTACTTCACTTTTGAAGGCACCTTCTACAGGCAAGCGCACGGGACACCGATGGGCGCATCCATTTCGGTAACCACTGCAAATTTAACTATGGAATGGCTTGAGCGTCGAGCACTCGCCTCTTTCAACTCGCCGCCCAGAGTCTTCCTACGTTACGTAGACGATGTGTTCTGCATAATTCAGCGAGAACAAATTCCTTCATTTTTGTCACATTTGAACAGTATTGAAGCGTCCTTACAATTCACAGTCGAGGAAGAAAAAGATGGCGAGCTTCCTTTTCTGGACGTCCTCGTAAAGCGTGACAGGCGCAGTCTGGCATTCACCGTGTACAGAAAGAGCACACACACAGGCAGGTATCTGCATTTTAATTCAGTGCACCCGATAAACCAGAAGAGATCGGTAGTAGCCTCTCTTGTCGGCAGAACCAAGCGTATCTGCACAACGCCACAAAGCCGTGCTGCCGATTTACAAGAGGTCCACCGTAATCTCTCGGCATGTGGCTACCCGAAGTCGTTTGTGAACTCGGTGGAACGCCATCTGTCTCAGCCCCCAAGGCCTGACTGTGTGCTCCCAAGAAAACGCGCCCCCATACCGTATGTGCCCGGTGTGAGCGAGGGCTTAGCCCGCGTTCTACGCGGCTATGACGTCCAGGTAGCTCACGTACCGTCCCAAAAATTGCGCCACCGGCTGGTAAACGTGAAAGACAAGCTTCCAAAGACTAAGTTTCCTGGCATCGTCTACGGGATTCCATGTGAAGACTGCGACTGCGTATATATCGGCGAGACAGGAAATTTCGAACAGCGGTTGAAGCAGCATATCAACGATGTAAAAAAGAAAAAAGTCGCCTCAAACGCCTTGGCAGAGCATGCAGATGACTTGGACCACAGGATTGATTGGGATAACGCGAAGATATTAGAAAAAGAAAGAAATTTGACGTCAAGACACCACTTGGAATCTCTCCTAATCCAAATGACAGATAACACCCTCAACCGGAATGACGGAACCTTCCCTCCCATCTACACGCGCTGCTTACAACATATTTTAAAACCATATAAACATTGTATCGCACGCCCTTGATTTCATTGTGAACAAGGCTCCCGTCAGGGGAGCCGAAACGTCTTTTCTTGTATTCATTCAGTGGTCGGTGTCCTTCTTTTTTACCCTTCTTCATGCTTAAAACGTGTTTTGGCACAAATCCATGTGCGGGTGCTAAAATGAGCAGCATTGGCATGTTTTTCACGTCGTTTGGTAGAAATCCACACGCGTGTTCTGCCAAAAGCGTCATTTGCATGCATATCGTGTGGTTTTGCAGAAAACTGCATCCTCGTCCACCAAAAGTTGCATATTCATGCTTAAAACGCGTTTTGGCACAAATCCATGTGCGGGTGCTAAAATGAGCAGCATCGGCATGCTTTTCACGTCGTTTGGTAGAAATCCACACGCGCGTTCTGCCAAAAGCACCATTTGCATGCATAACGTGTGGTTTTGCAGAAAACTGCATCCTCGTCTACCAAAAGTTGCATATTCATGCTTAAAACGCGTTTTGGCACAAATCCATGTGCGGGTGCTAAAATGAGCAGCATCGGCATGCTTTTCACGTCGTTTGGTAGAAATCCACACGCGCGTTCTGCCAAAAGCACCATTTGCATGCATATCGTGTAGTTTTGCAGAAAACTGCATACTCGTCTACCAAAAGTGTCATATTCATGCTTAAAACGCGTTTTGGCACAAATCCATGTGCGGGTTCTAAAAAGAGCAGCATTGGCATGCTTTTCACGTCGTTTGGTAGAAATCCACACGCGCGTTCTGCCAAAAGCGTCATTTGCATGCATATCGTGTGGTTTTGCAGAAAACTGCATCCTCGTCTACCAAAAGTTGCGTATTCATGCTTAAAACGCGTTTTGGCACAAATCCATGTGCGGGTGCTAAAAGAGCTGCATTGGCATGCTTTTCACGTCGTTTGGTAGAAATCCACACGCGCGTTCTGCCAAAAGCACCATTTGCATGCATATCGTGTAGTTTTGCAGAAAACTGCATACTCGTCTACCAAAAGTGTCATATTCATGCTTAAAACGCGTTTTGGCACAAATCCGTGTGCGGATTCTAAAAAGAGCAGCATTAACATGCTTTTCACGTCGTTTGGTAGAAATCCACACGCGCGTTCTGCCAAAAGCACCATTTGCATGCATATCGTGTGGTTTTGCAGAAAACTGCATACTCGTCTACCAAAAGTGTCATATTCATGCTTAAAACGCGTTTTGGCACAAATCCATGTGCGGGTTCTAAAAAGAGCAGCATTGGCATGCTTTTCACGTCGTTTGGTAGAAATCCACACGCGCGTTCTGCCAAAAGCACCATTTGCATGCATATCGTGTGGTTTTGCAGAAAACTGCATCCTCGTCTACCAAAAGTGTCATATTCATGCTTAAAACGCGTTTTGGCACAAATCCATGTGCGGGTTCTAAAAAGAGCAGCATTGGCATGCTTTTCACTTCGTTTGGTAGAAATCCACACGCGCGTTCTGCCAAAAGCACCATTTGCATGCATATCGTGTGGTTTTGCAGAAAACTGCATCCTCGTCTACCAAAAGTGTCATATTCATGCTTAAAACGCGTTTTGGCACAAATCCATGTGCGGGTTCTAAAAAGAGCAGCATTGGCATGCTTTTCACGTCGTTTGGTAGAAATCCACACGCGCGTTCTGCCAAAAGCACTATTTGCATGCATATCGTGTAGTTTTGCAGAAAACTGCATACTCGTCTACCAAAAGTGTCATATTCATGCTTAAAACGCGTTTTGGCACAAATCTATGTGCGGGTTCTAAAAAGAGCAGCATTGGCATGCATTTCACGTCGTTTGGTAGAAATCCACACGCGCGTTCTGCCAAAAGCAGCATTTGCATGCATATCGTGTGGTTTTGCAGAAAACTGCATCCTCGTCTACCAAAAGTTGCGTATTCATGCCTAAAACGCGTTTTGGCACAAATCCTCGGGTGCTAAAAAGAGCAGCATTGGCATGCTTTTCACGTCGTTTGGTAGAAATCCACACGGGCGTTCTGCCAAAAGCACCATTTGCATGCATATCGTGTAGTTGTGCAGAAAACTGCATACTCGTCTACCAAAAGTGTCATATTCATGCTTAAAACGCGTTTTGGCACAAATCGATGTGCGGGTTCTAAAAAGAGCAGCATTGGCATGCTTTTCACGTCGTTTGGTAGAAATCCACACGCGCGTTCTGCCAAAAGCGTCATTTGCATGCATATCGTGTGGTTTTGCAGAAAACTGCATCCTCGTCTACCAAAAGTTGCGTATTCATGCTTAAAACGCGTTTTGGCACAAATCCATGTGCGGGTGCTAAAAAGAGCAGCATTGGCATGCTTTTCACGTCGTTTGGTAGAAATCCACACGCGCGTTCTGCCAAAAGCACCATTTGCATGCATATCCTGTAGTTTTGCAGAAAACTGCATACTCGTCTACCAAAAGTGTCATATTCATGCTTAAAACGCGTTTTGGCACAAATCGATGTGCGGGTTCTAAAAAGAGCAGCATTGGCATGCTTTTCACGTCGTTTGGTAGCAATCCACACGAGCGTTCTGCCAAAAGCACCATTTGCATGCATATCGTGTGGTTTTGCAGAAAACTGCATCCTCGTCCACCAAAAGTTGCATATTCATGCTTAAAACGCGTTTTGGCACAAATCCATGTGCGGGTGCTAAAATGAGCAGCATCGGCATGCTTTTCACGTCGTTTGGTAGAAATCCACACGCGCGTTCTGCCAAAAGCGTCATTTGCATGCATATCGTGTGGTTTTGCAGAAAACTGCATCCTCGTCTACCAAAAGTTGCGTATTCATGCTTAAAACGCGTTTTGGCACAAATCCATGTGCGGGTGCTAAAAAGAGCAGCATTGGCATGCTTTTCACGTCGTTTGGTAGAAATCCACACGCGCGTTCTGCCAAAAGCACCATTTGCATGCATATCGTGTAGTTTTGCAGAAAACTGCATACTCGTCTACCAAAAGTGTCATATTCATGCTTAAAACGCGTTTTGGCACAAATCCATGTGCGGGTTCTAAAAAGAGCAGCATTGGCATGCTTTTCACGTCGTTTGGTAGAAATCCACACGCGCGTTCTGCCAAAAGCACCATTTGCATGCATATCGTGTAGTTTTGCAGAAAACTGCATACTCGTCTACCAAAAGTGTCATATTCATGCTTAAAACGCGTTTTGGTACAAATCCATGTGCGGGTTCTAAAAAGAGCAGCATTGGCATGCTTTTCACGTCGTTTGGTAGAAATCCACACGCGCGTTCTGCCAAAAGCACCATTTGCATGCATATCGTGTGGTTTTGCAGAAAACTGCATCCTCGTCTACCAAAAGTGTCATATTCATGCTTAAAACGCGTTTTGGCACAAATCCATGTGCGGGTTCTAAAAAGAGCAGCATTGGCATGCTTTTCACGTCGTTTGGTAGAAATCCACACGCGCGTTCTGCCAAAAACGTCATTTGCATGCATATCGTGTGGTTTTGCAGAAAACTGCATCCTCGTCTACCAAAAGTTGCGTATTCATGCTTAAAACGCGTTTTGGCACAAATCCATGTGCGGGTGCTAAAAAGAGCAGCATTGGCATGCTTTTCACGTCGTTTGGTAGAAATCCACACGCGCGTTCTGCCAAAAGCACCATTTGCATGCATATCGTGTAGTTTTGCAGAAAACTGCATACTCGTCTACCAAAAGTGTCATATTCATGCTTAAAACGCGTTTTGGCACAAATCCATGTGCGGGTTCTAAAAAGAGCAGCATTGGCATGCTTTTCACGTCGTTTGGTAGAAATCCACACGCGCGTTCTGCCAAAAGCACCATTTGCATGCATATCGTGTAGTTTTGCAGAAAACTGCATACTCGTCTACCAAAAGTGTCATATTCATGCTTAAAACGCGTTTTGGCACAAATCCATGTGCGGGTTCTAAAAAGAGCAGCATTAGCATGCTTTTCACGTCGTTTGGTAGAAATCCGCAAGCGCGTTCTGCCAAAAGCACCATTTGCATGCATATCGTGTGGTTTTGCAGAAAACTGCATCCTCGTCTACCAAAAGTGTCATATTCATGCTTAAAACGCGTTTTGGCACAAACCCATGTGCGGGTGCTAAAAAGAGCAGCATTGGCATGCTTTTCACGTCGTTTGGTAGAAATCCACACGCGCGTTCTGCCAAAAGCACCATTTGCATGCATATCGTGTAGTTTTGCAGAAAACTGCATACTCGTCTACCAAAAGTGTCATATTCATGCTTAAAACGCGTTTTGGCACAAATCCATGTGCGGGTTCTAAAAAGAGCAGCATTGGCATGCTTTTCACGTCGTTTGGTAGAAATCCTCAAGCGCGTTCTGCCAAAAGCACCATTTGCATGCATATCGTGTAGTTTTGCAGAAAACCGCATACTCGTCTACCAAAAGTGTCATATACATGCTTAAAACGCGTTTTGGCACAAATCCATGTGCGGGTTCTAAAAAGAGCAGCATTGGCATGCTTTTCACGTCGTTTGGTAGAAATCCACACGCGCGTTCTGCCAAAAGCACCATTTGCATGCATATCGTGTAGTTTTGCAGAAAACTGCATACTCGTCTACCAAAAGTGTCATATTCATGCTTAAAACGCGTTTTGGCACAAATCCATGTGCGGGTTCTAAAAAGAGCAGCATTGGCATGCTTTTCACGTCGTTTGGTAGAAATCCACACGCGCGTTCTGCCAAAAGCACCATTTGCATGCATATCGTGTAGTTTTGCAGAAAACTGCATACTCGTCTACCAAAAGTGTCATATTCATGCTTAAAACGCGTTTTGGCACAAATCCATGTGCGGGTTCTAAAAAGAGCAGCATTGGCATGCTTTTCACGTCGTTTGGTAGAAATCCACACGCGCGTTCTGCCAAAAGCACCATTTGCATGCATATCGTGTGGTTTTGCAGAAAACTGCATCCTCGTCTACCAAAAGTGTCATATTCATGCTTAAAACGCGTTTTGGCACAAATCCATGTGCGGGTTCTAAAAAGAGCAGCATTGGCATGCTTTTCACGTCGTTTGGTAGAAATCCACACGCGCGTTCTGCCAAAAACGTCATTTGCATGCATATCGTGTGGTTTTGCAGAAAACTGCATCCTCGTCTACCAAAAGTTGCGTATTCATGCTTAAAACGCGTTTTGGCACAAATCCATGTGCGGGTGCTAAAAAGAGCAGCATTGGCATGCTTTTCACGTCGTTTGGTAGAAATCCACACGCGCGTTCTGCCAAAAGCACCATTTGCATGCATATCGTGTAGTTTTGCAGAAAACTGCATACTCGTCTACCAAAAGTGTCATATTCATGCTTAAAACGCGTTTTGGCACAAATCCATGTGCGGGTTCTAAAAAGAGCAGCATTGGCATGCTTTTCACGTCGTTTGGTAGAAATCCACACGCGCGTTCTGCCAAAAGCACCATTTGCATGCATATCGTGTAGTTTTGCAGAAAACTGCATACTCGTCTACCAAAAGTGTCATATTCATGCTTAAAACGCGTTTTGGCACAAATCCATGTGCGGGTTCTAAAAAGAGCAGCATTAGCATGCTTTTCACGTCGTTTGGTAGAAATCCGCACGCGCGTTCTGCCAAAAGCACCATTTGCATGCATATCGTGTGGTTTTGCAGAAAACTGCATCCTCGTCTACCAAAAGTGTCATATTCATGCTTAAAACGCGTTTTGGCACAAACCCATGTGCGGGTGCTAAAAAGAGCAGCATTGGCATGCTTTTCACGTCGTTTGGTAGAAATCCACACGCGCGTTCTGCCAAAAGCACCATTTGCATGCATATCGTGTAGTTTTGCAGAAAACTGCATACTCGTCTACCAAAAGTGTCATATTCATGCTTAAAACGCGTTTTGGCACAAATCCATGTGCGGGTTCTAAAAAGAGCAGCATTGGCATGCTTTTCACGTCGTTTGGTAGAAATCCTCAAGCGCGTTCTGCCAAAAGCACCATTTGCATGCATATCGTGTAGTTTTGCAGAAAACCGCATACTCGTCTACCAAAAGTGTCATATACATGCTTAAAACGCGTTTTGGCACAAATCCATGTGCGGGTTCTAAAAAGAGCAGCATTGGCATGCTTTTCACGTCGTTTGGTAGAAATCCACACGCGCGTTCTGCCAAAAGCACCATTTGCATGCATATCGTGTGGTTTTGCAGAAAACTGCATCCTCGTCTACCAAAAGTGTCATATTCATGCTTAAAACGCGTTTTGGTACAAATCCATGTGCGGGTTCTAAAAAGAGCAGCATTGGCA